>NW_027411798.1:20000-47500 GCF_047663935.1 Musca autumnalis
CGCTATGTATGTTCAAATGAAATTTGGAATGTGAGACTGGATTTGGTCTAAAAATAAATTTGACAAATTATATCAAGATAGAGACTTCTTACGATTTATGTATTATTATGATATATCTAAATCATTAGGAATACTTATAGGCGGAAAGGCTTTCGGAGGAGTGTTACCTCCTGAAACGTACAAAAATACCATAGTAGCTCCATAACAACCCTGAATAGGTATATAACGCCTTCATATCTCCTATATTTATTTCTTAAAATATTAAAAACGTTAATATAATTATGCATTCCATTATATTTTATCGTATTCGGGGCAGCAAAGCGCACCGGGTTCAGCTAGTAGGGTATAATTATAAAAATTATTAAAATTAAAAAAATAAAAATAAAATAAAAACTAAATTAAAATTGTGATAACTTGGTTGATTGGTAAATACTGGACAAAATACAGAGACTTTACGATGTGGATGAAAAAAGCTTTTAAGTTTATTTTTAAAATTATATGCATTGCTGATACTCTGCAGATTGTATGGTAATGTGTTCCAAAGACGTACTGAGCTAACAAAGAACTGCCATTCGGAAACTAGGCTTCGTCGCCTTAGAGGTTTAATACGTCTTAATCTTTTGGATCTGCCAAATTTGATTCTTTGGAATAGATTTTTAGGTGTGTGTTTGGTTGTGATCTTGTGAAGGAATTGCAATGATTTTATATTAATGAGTGAGTTAAAACTGAACCCATAAAGAGAATTTGCGTAGAGGGAAACATTTTGGGTTCGTCTTAATCCATATACGTATCTTATTATAGAGTTATATGTCACATTTAACCTATCGCAACTCAAAGTGTCACAATTTCCAAAGAGTTCACTTCCGTATAGCAACCCGGGAACCAAAATAGTTTTAGCTAAGAGACTTCGTATTTTAAGTGGTGTGAATGAATGCGTTATCAGCTTATGTATGTATGGCCGGACGGATAAAATATGTCGCAATCATATAAAAGAAATTCATTTGAAGATAGTGCCCAGGTGTAGTGGAGTAGGGTATCACATGGTCGACTCAGTCCGACTATAGCCCTCTCTTACTTGTATTTCATTATCGAACTCAAAAGGTGGAATTTTTAAAGAATATTTTTTCATTATCGAACACGAAACATGGATTTTCCAAAAAAAAATTTTTTTCATTATCGATCACAAAACGTGAATTTTTTAGAGAATATTTTTTCATTATCGAACACAAAACGTGGATTTTTTAAAGAATAGTTTTTAATGGATTAACGACCACAAAATGCGAATTTTTCAAAGAATATTTTTTCATGGCTATATTTACCACAAAACGTGGATTTTTTAAAGAATATTTTTTCGTGGCTATATTGACCACAAAACGTGGATTTTTATACCCTACACCACTATGTGGGGAGGGTATTATAAGTTGGTTTTGGCCAAAAAGTTTGTAACGCATCGAAATAATGGTCGTAGACCCATACTTATATATACCAAAATGAATGTCTCGACGAGCTGAGTCGATCTGGCTATGTGTGTCCGTCCGTCAGTCCGTCCGTCCGTCCGTCTGTCCGTCTGTCCGTCTGTCCATCTAAACCTTGTAATCACGCTACAGGTCGCAATTTTGATCGGATCGTCGCGAAATTTTGGATGTTGATGGGGGTCCCGGAGGGGAAGAAGCCTATTGATTTTGGTGATGGTCGGATAATATTTAGGGGTCGGAATGGGCAAAAAACTTATGTGGATAAAAAGACAACGTTTTTTTCCGAAGCGAATATCTTAGCTTCTATACTGGGTATACCAAAACCAGAACCTGGCCATGAAAGTAGAAAATATCACCTTTCTAATGATGTAAAGTAGGTTCTCGTAGGTGATCAAACAACGAAGATATCACAATAGTCGCAAATAAAACCCAAATTTTCATTTTTGCGATTTTAATTATAATGACGAATATCACAGCTTTGGTTGAGAACTTTCCAAAAGCAAAGCCTGGCTATGAAAATAGAAGATCCCATCTTTACAATAATTATACCCTACACCACTATGTGGGGAGGGTATTATAAGTTGGTTTTGGCCAAAAAGTTTGTAACGCATCGAAATAATGGTCGTAGACCCATACTTATATATACCAAAATGAATGTCTCGACGAGCTGAGTCGATCTGGCTATGTGTGTCCGTCCGTCCGTCCGTCCGTCCGTCCGTCTGTCCGTCTGTCCGTCTGTCCATCTAAACCTTGTAATCACGCTACAGGTCGCAATTTTGATCGGATCGTCACGAAATTTTGCATGTTGATGGGGGTCCCGGAGGGGAAGAAGCCTATTGATTTTGGTGATGGTCGGATAATATTTAGGGGTCGGAATGGGCAAAAAACTTATGTGGATAAAAATACAACGTTTTTTTCCAAAGCGAATATCTTAGCTGATATACGGGGTATACCAAAAGCAAAACCTAACAATAAAAGTAGAAAATATCACCTTTCTAATGATGTAAAGTAGGTTCTTGTTGGTGATCAAACAACGAAGATATCACAATAGTCGCAAATAAAACCCAAATTTTAATTTTTGCGATTTTAATTATAATGACGAATATAACAACTTTGGTTGGGGACTTTCAAAAAGCAAAGCCTGGTTATGAAAGAAGAAGATCCCATCTTTACAATGATGTAAACTAGGACGGCGCAGGTGACCAAATAACAGAGATATCGCAATAGTCGGTAATACATCCCATTTTTCCACTTTTTTGAAAATCACGCTACAGGTCGCAATTTTGATCGGATCGTCACGAAATTTTGAGGGTTAATGGGGGTCACACAGATGAAGAAGCCTATTGATTTTGGTGATGGTCGGATAATATTTAGGGGTCGTAATGGGCAAAAAACTTATTTGGAGAAAAGGACAACGTTTTTTTCCAAAGCGAATATCTCAGCTTCAATATGGGGTATACCAAAAGCAGAACCTGGCCATGAAAGTAGAAAATATCGCCTTTTTAACGATGTAAAGTAGGTTCTTGTAGGTGATCAAACAACGAATATATCGCAATAGCCGCTAATAGAACCCAACTTTTTATTTTTGCGATTTTAATAATAATGACGAATGTCACAGCTTCGGTTGGGGATCTTCCAAAAACAAAGTCCGACTATGAAAGTAGAAAATCTCATCTTTACAGTGATGCAAAGTAGGTTGCCGTAGGTGGCCACATAACGGAGATATCATAATAGTCGGCAATACATCACATTTTTCCATTTTTTTTGTAATCACGCTAGAGGTCGCAATTTTGATCGGATCGTCACGAAATTTTGGGGGTTAATGGGGATCCTACAGAGAAAGAAGCCTATTGATTTTGGTGGTGGTCGGATAATATTTAGGGGTCGGAATGGGCAAAAAACTTATTTGGAAAAAAGTCAACGTTTTATTTCAAAGCGAATATCTCCGCTTCTAAAAGGGTATATCAAAAGCAAAACCTGCTAATGAAAGTAGAAAATAGGTGGTCAAACAACGAAGATATCGCAATAGCCGCTAATAGAACACAGCTTTGGTTCGGGGCCTTCCAAAAGAAAAGTCTGACAATTAAAGTAAAAATCCCATCATTACAATGATGTAAAGCAGGTTGGCGTAGGTATCCGAATAACGGGAATATCGTAATAGTCGGTAATACATCCCATTTTTCCACTTTTTTTTGGAAATCACGCTACAGGTCGCAATTTTAATTGGATCGTCACGAAATTTTGGGCCCGACAGAGGAAAAAACCTTTTGATTTTTGATAATGGTCGGATATTATTCAGGGGTCGGAATGTGAAAAAAATATTTGGAAAAAAGACCAACGTTTTATTTCAAAGTTAATATCTCCCTTCTGTAGGAGGTATATCGAAAGCAAAACCTGGCAAGGAAAGTAGAAAATATCACCTTTACAACGATGTGAAGTAGGTTGCCATAGGTGGTCAAACAACAGAGATTTTCCATTTTTGTGCAATCACACTACGAAATTTTGATCGGATCCTCACGAAATTTTGGGGGTTGATGGGGGTCTAACAGAGAAAGAAGCCTATTGATGGTTGGCATACATCCCACTTTTCCATTTTTTATTTGGGATGTACTATCGATGCACTTAAATACGTTTCAAAAAAAATTGACCTGTGTTAATGAAGACATTCAGAGCAAAGGCGCTAAGCTATCCCAATTTTAATATTTTGAATTTTATAAGTCAAAAGCTTATGAACAGGGGTAGTGGTGTAGGGTATCACATAGTCGGCCCCTACCCGACTATAGCCTTGGCTCACTTGTTATTTTTGCGATTTTAATAATAATGACGTATACCACAGCTTCGGTTGGGGATCTTCCAAAAACAAAGTCCGACTATGAAAGTAGAAAATCCCATCTTTACAGTGATGCAAAATAGGTTGGCGTAGGTGGCCACATAACGGAGATATCACAATAGTCGGCAATACATCCCATTTTTTTTTTTTTTTTTTTTTTTTTGTAATCACGCTACAGGTCGCAATTTTGATCGGATCGTCACCAAATTTTGGGGGTTAATGGGGATCCTACAGAGAAAGAATCCTATTGATTTTGGTGATGGTCGGATAATATTTATGGGTCGGAATGGGAATAAACTTATTTGGAGAAAAAGTCAACGTTTTATTTCAAAGCGAATATCTCCGCTTCTAAAAGGGGTATATCAAAAGCAAAACCTGCTAATGAAAGTATCACCTTTACAACGATGTGAAGTAGGTTGTCATAGGTGGTCAAACAACAGAGATATCACAATAGCCGGTAATTAATTTTTGTGCAATCACACTACGAAATTTTGATCGGATCCTCACGAAATTTTGGGGGTTGATGGGGGTCTTACAGAGAAAGAAGCCTATTGATGATTGGCATACAACCCACTTTTCCATTTTTTATTTGGGTTGTACTGTCGATGCACTTAAATGCGTTTCAAAAAAATTGACCTGTGTTAATGAAGACATTCAGAGCAAAGGCGCTAAGCTATCCCAATTTTAATATTTTGAATTTTATTAGTCAAAAGCTTATGAACTGGGGTAGTGGTGTAGGGTATCACATAGTCGGCTCCGACCCGACTATAGCCTTGGCTCACTTGTTTAAAGTAAATTTTTTCATGGCTATATGGATTACGTGGATTTAATTGACTAAATTTTTATACCCTACACCACTATGTGGGGAGGGTATTATAAGTTGGTTTTGGCCAAAATGTTTGTAACGCATCGAAATAATGGTCGTAGACCATCGTCGACTCGACGAGCTGAGTCGATCTGGCTATGTGTGTCCGTCCGTCCGTCTGTCCATCTAAACCTTGTAATCACGCTACAGGTCGCAATTTTAATCCGATCGTCACCAAATTTTGGATATTGATGGGGGTCCCGGAGGGGAAGAAGCCTATTGATTTTGGTGATGGTCGGATAATATTTAGGGGTCGGAAAAGGCAAAAAACTTAGGTGGCTAAAAAGACAACGTTTTTTTCCAAAGTGAATATCTCAGCTTCTATATGGGGTATACCAAAAGCAAAACCTGACAATGAAAGTAGAAAATATAACCTTTCTAATGATGTAAAGTTGGTGCTCGTAGGTGATCAAACAACGAAGATATCACAATACTAGCAAATTAAACCCCAATTTTCATTTTTGCGATATTAATTATATTGACGAATATCACAGCTTTGGTTGGAAACTTTCCAAAAGCAAAGCCTGACTATGAAAGTAGAAGATCCCGTCTTTACAATGACGCAAACTCGTCGGCGTTGGTAACCAAATAACGGAGATATCGCAATAGTCGGTAATACATCCTATTTATCCATTTTTTTGGAAATCACGCTACAGGTCCCAATTTTGATCGAATCGTTACGACATTTTGAGGGTTAATGGGGGTCTCACAGAGGAAGAAGTCTATTGATTTTGGTGATGGTCGGATAATATTTAGGGGTCGGAATGGGCAAAAAACTTATTTGGAGAAAAGTCAACATTTTATTTCAAAGCCAATATCTCTGTTTCTTTAAGAGGTATGTCAAAAGCAAAACCTAGCAAGGAAAGTAAAAAATATCACCTTTACAACGATGTAGAGTAGGTTGTCGTAGGTGGTCAAATAGCAGAGATATGGCAATAGTCGATAATGCATCCCATTTTCCAATTTTTTGTAATCACGCTACAGGTCGCAATTTTGATCGGCTCGTCACGAAATTTTGGGGGTTAATGGGGGTCCCAAAGAGAAAGAAGCATATTGATTTTGATGGTGGTCGGATAATGTTCAGGGGTCGGAATGGGGAAACACTTATTTGGAGAAAGGTCAACGTTTTATTTCAAAGCCAATATATCTGTTTCTTTAAGAGGTATATCAAAAGCAAAACCTGGCAAGGAAAGTAAAAAATATCACCTTTACAACGATGTAAACTAGGTTGTCGTAGGTGGTCAAATAACAGAGATATGGTTATAGTCGATAATGCATCCCATTTTCCGATTTTTTTGTAATCACGCTACAGGTCGCAATTTTGATCGGATCGTCACAAAATTTTGGGAGTTAATGGGGGTCCCACAGAGGAAGAAGCCTATTTAGTTTGGTGATGGTCGAATAATATTCAGGAGTCGGAATAAGCGAAAAGCTTATGTGGAGAAAAGTCAACGTTTTTTCTTATGCGAATATTTCCGCTTCTAGTAGGAGTATTCCAAAAGTAAAGCCCGCCAATGGAAGAAGAAAAGATGTTCTTTATATTGATGCAAAGTATGTTGGCGTAAGTGGGCAAACAACCGAGATATCGCAACATATATTATAAAATATAATACATATATTCAATTTGTCCATTTTTTGTAATCACGCTACAGGTTGGAATTTTGATCGGATAGTCACTAATTTTTGGGGGTTGATGGGGGCCCCACAGAGGAAGATGCCTATTGATTTTGGTGATAGGCGGATAATATTTAGGCGTCGGAATGGTGCAAAACTCATGTGGAGACAAAATCAAAATTTTATTCTTTGTGAATATATCGATTTCTAGTAGGGTTATTTCAACGGCAAAGCCTGTCAATGTAAGAAGAAAATATTACCTGTACATTGGTGTAAAGTAGGTTGGCGAAGGTGGTCAAACAAGGGATATACCACAATAGTTGGTAATGCATCCAATTCTTCCATTCTACACGTCGAAATTTTGATCGGATGGTCACGAAATTTTGGTTGCTTATGGGGGTCCCAGAGAGAAAGAGGCATATTTTTTATTAAAAACCAAAATATGTTTGGTGGTAGTCGGATTATGTTCCCTAAATTAAATGTTTACCAGTGAAAAGCTTATGCACAGGGGTAGTGGTGTAGGGTATCACATGGTCGGCCCCGTCCCGACTATAGCCTTTGCTCACTTGTTTTTAGTTATTTTCATTTTCCAGTGGCCTAATTCAATTTTTATTTAAGCTTCAGCAAGACAACTTTTCTGTGTAATGTTAAGCTCTTTCATGCCTCAAATCAAATGCCATATTGGCGTGCAATGACTTTTTGCTCCACCTCTTGATGCCCCCAAAATGAAAACTGACTACTGCTTTGTGTGTTGGTTGCCCGCAACCCATTTTCTCCCCTATGACGTTTGGAAAATATTGAATTTCGTATAGTATGTATTTCCATAGAAATTCATATCAAAATTGTTATGATATTTTCCATATCTCAAATTTATCATAGGGGATGGTAAAGGTAATCAAAAACATCCAATATAAAGTTCAATGAATTTAGGTTTTGCATTTCAAAAACAATTTAAATTGCAACAAAGCGATTAATTTTGTTGTGAAATAAAATTAAATTAATTGCATATAGGCTTATTTATGTATATTTAAAGAAAAATTTAAAAATGTTTTTGATCTATTTAGTTTAAAAATTATTAAAGCAAATTTGACCACCGATACATATCCCAGATATAATGTTACGAACATCTGTAACCGAAAATGACATCCTGTTAGTGTTGTTATTTTCCATAGATTTTCAGTAGCAGCTTTTTTTGTATGCTTTTTACCTTGAGATAGTTAGTATGTTTTGTAGACTAGACTATTAATCACCTCCTTCCACTTTTCTGGGGGAATGGTATGATGACTGGTAGAAAACGGCTCATAATTCATTCCAATTGACTCCATTGCTAGCCATTAACATTCATGAACATACAAACGATAAAGAGGTACGATATGACTTTCTTAGGACAAAACAACAACTTTGGTCTGATGAAAAGACAATATGAACCAAAAAATATAGGAGCCTAAAAATATTTTAAAATAGATTCTATAAATTTTCTCATTCCGAGAAAAAAAAAACAACACCACTGACTTTTAAGTTTGCAAACCAAATAACCCCCCACCAAAGTATTGTTTTCCTTCCACATTAAGAGGCAATAAAACTCTGTAACACCTCCTGGTTTCAAGGCTGTTGCTGCCTAGCAATTGCCAATGAAATATGTCTTCTAATGTTAAAGGAGACAGGGTTTTTATTTTTATTTCCTACTGATATCCACGTTCCCCTACCATTCCTTTGCAAAATATTTATGTAGCTTATTGGGTTATGGAAGAGGAAAACACTTAAATTTCCTTTTCGTTATTTTTGTCTTTAGGGACCCGCCTCTATTACCTTGAAATAAAGGAAACATGGTGGCCAGAAGAAAAAAAGAAAACAAAAAAAAATTAGTGGAAAACGCATTTTAGAATTTTGGGCAGTTTCCACTGTTTTGTGGTCGATATACCCATTAAAAAATATTCTTTAAAAAATCCACGTTCGATATAACCATGAAGAAATATTCTTTAAAAAATCCACGTTTTATGGTCGATATACCCATGAAAAAATATTCTTTAAAAAATCCACGTTCGATATAACCATGAAGAAATATTCTTTAAAAAATCCACGTTTTATGGTCGATATACCCATGAAAAAATATTCTTTAAAAATCCACGTTTTGTGGTCGATATAGCTATAAAAATATTCTTTAAAAAATCTACGTTTCGTGGTCGATATACCCATGAAGAAATATTCTTTAAAAAAATCCACGTTTTGTGGTCGATATACCCATAAAAAATATTCTTTAACAAGTAAAAAAGTATCAGTCGGCTTGGCCGACAGAGATATACCATCAGCCTGTGTATATTGAAACAATTTGTTCCCAAATGACGTATGTATTAAGAGGGTTTTAAAAATTGTGGGAATATGAAACTACAAAAATGTTGATTAGGATTAAAGAGCAAAAGTTTTGCGGAGGAAATACTTAAAGGAATGGATCGACATTGACCATTATGGAAGTGGATCTGCAGCCACTACATATGGTGCCATAGGGGGTTTTTAGACCCTTCGGGCTGTTTGCTCAAGAAGTGTGGATTTGCCCCTGAAAAAACTTTTACCTTCGTAATTGAGGCAGCGAATGCAAGTTGCTTCAACAAAAATCGAAGTGATTCGATAGCAGGTCTTAAAGTGAACTTATCCGAAATTTTGTTTGGGAGGTACCGGATGGAGTGGACACATATAGTCCACATTTGAACCTGATCTATCTCTAGTAGATATATTAGGATGTGTAAAGTATAGACCAATTCGTCCACTCCCTTCAAGAGTTACCGTAAGAACAATTTTTCCGGACATTTTTGGGGGAGGTACCTGAAGGAGTGGACCAATATGGCTTATCTTTAAACTGAAACTATGTTTGGACAAAATATTACTAAGGCCATATTTTGGACCGAATCGGCAGATCCGTTCGAGAGTCATCTTGGGCTCCATCCACCTCACACGGTGTCATAGGGGTTTTTGCAACTTTCATGCTATTTTCTCAGGAAGTATGGACTTGCCCCTAATGAAACTTGTACCGTCGTAAGCGGGACTGTGAATACAAGTTGCTATAACAAAAATCAGAGAGATTCGAGAGATGGCCCTAAACTGAACTTTTCCGAAATTTTGTGTGGGAGGTACCCAAAGGAGTGGACCTATTGAGACCATATTGGAACCTCATATTACTCTGGTAGAAAGTTTAAGCTATACAAAGTATGGACCAAATCGGTCACTCCCTTCAAGAGTTATCGTGCGCACAAACTTTCCGAACATTTTCGAACTTTTGTGGGGGAGGTACCGGAAGGAGTGGACCGATGTAGGTCATCTTCGAACTTAAACTAAGTTTGGGCAAAATATTACGAAAGCCAAAATTTGAACCGAATCGGTTCATCCGTTCGAGAGTTATCGTGCGCTCCAGCCAGCAGGACAGACAGACGGACGGACATGGCTAGATCGACTCAAAATTGTTTGAAACACATTTCGTCCAAACATATTTGGGGTCTAAAACCATTATTTCGATTAGGCACATTTTCATCGTATCAAAGTGTATATACCCTCCTTACACGCAGAGAAAAAAATATGATTGATCCAACAATATTCGAAGAGCAAAATATGTATTGTAAAGATATTGTTAAATTCCAAATGTAGTATTGTGATTCCAACAATTGGGTTTTGTTAAATCCAAAAATTGTTTTGTCAACTGGACAATAGTTCTCTCTTTTCTTCGACAATTTTTTCTCTTCTCCAGCTATTCGATGCCGTGTTGAAAAAAAAAAAACAATTATGGTGAGTTTTGTTTGTATGACATGATGCCTTTATCTTTGTTTTTGTGTGTATGTATACCAACAAGGAGACTCTTGTTTTTATTTGTTTCTGTTTTGTTTCATTCTTCTATCTTCATTGTGCTTTGAGGTTTGGTGTTAACCGGAGTTTGTTATGGTGTTTAATTATTCCTTATGTTGTGGTGGGTGCTTGTGGCTTTTTGTTTGTCTTTATTGTCAGCCAATGCAGCAAACCATGTATTGTGTTCATCAATGATTGCAATATTATACGCGACATTTATATCCAAGTTATGTGAAAAGTGTATATGAGAAGTATATACACTCAAATCAAAAATTTCTGGGCTGGTTTTCTGGGTTGACAATACTTTTTGTAAACAAAATTAGATTATGATAGTTCCTACAATCGGTATTGTTAACGATTTTAACAATATTGCGGAAATTCGAAAGTTGTTTTTGTTTTCTATGTTTGGAACAAAAGATGGTATTTTTGGATTTGGATAACAATGTTTGAACAAAACAAATACATTTTTGGAACCAAAACAGATATTTTTGTTCCAACAAAAGCGAAAAATATTTTTTCTCTTCGTGTAGCCTAAAGGCTGAGGGTATAAAAAATCCACGTTTTGTGGTCTATATACCCATAAAAAATATTCTTTAAAAAATCCACGTTTTGTGGTCTATATACCCATAAAAAATATTCTTTAAAAAATCCACGTTTTGTGGTCTATATACCCATAAAAAATATTCTTTAAAAAATCCACGTTTTGTGGTCTATATACCCATAAAAAATATTCTTTAAAAAATCCACGTTTTGTGGTCTATATACCCATAAAAAATATTCTTTAAAAAATCCACGTTTTGTGGTCTATATACCCATAAAAAATATTCTTTAAAAAATCCACGTTTTGTTGTCGATATACCCATGAAAAATATTTTTTAAAAATCCACGCTTTGTGGTCGATATACTTATATAAATATTTTTTTAAAAAATCCATGTTTTGTGGCCTTACTGTTCATAAAAATATTCTTTAAAAACTCCACGTTTTGTGACCTTATAGTCTCTAAAAATATTCTTTCAAAAATCCGCATTTTGTGGTCGTTAATCTGTAACAAATCCACGTTTTTGGTCTTTAATTCATTAAAAATATTCCTTAAAAAACACTGTAAAAATCTATGTTTTGTAGTCGATAGTCCATTGAAAATTTTTTTTAAATGTGCACGTTTTGTGTAGCAATACGCCACCTACTGAGGAAAATCTCCACTCTTTGTTAGCAACGGCGACACCCATCACATGGCTACTGACATGATGTATAGGATGTTTAGGATTTAGTAAAGACACATACCAACTCAGTTACAAGTGGGATGTAGGAGTCTTTTCACAATGTAATCTATAATGATTACATTTTCTATAGAAACATATTGTTCCCTTTGTAAAAATTCCCTCACTCAACCCTTTAATTGAGACACTTATATTTTCCTCCTAGTTTCTTCTTTTTTCCGCACATTAGTCATTTCTATTTAGTATTCTGAACTTCAATAGCCGCCAATCATGCGGCCGCACATTTTGTGTAAAATAACTCCACAATAAAAATTCATTAAAATTGGACATGAATTGAAAACCCCGAAAAAAACACAGCATGGCTGAGCTCCAATGAATAGTCACGTGGTTGAGTGACATGAAGTAGAAAAAAAAATACAATTGACATTTTGACCTGTGGTTAGTAGTGAATAATCAGCAGCAGCAGCTGGAGGCTGTGAAATATAATAGTAAACGAGAAAAAACAAGTTGAACATGGTAATTTAGCAGTTTCTATGCTACAACTCGATGTTCAGTTCTGTACTGCTGATGATGTGGATGGGAATGAAGATACATTTGGATGGTTATGTGGAAGATGCTGCCCCAATTTACAGACAGACCACCGCAGGTAATATGGTCGACATAGCCTTCTTTTTTACTTTGCCGTTCTCGTCATTTTTTTAGATACTTTCAAGTGTTTGCACTGGACCCTATTGAAAACAAATTCAAAATTGAAGTCAATTATTGCTGGAATGTTTTTGTTGTTGTTGCTTTGGCAAGTAATTTCTAGGATGTCATTCTTCGAGGGGACTTCAGTTAAAATACTTGCAGAATTTTAAGTTTCTTTGCCTGCTCCCGCGATTAAGGTGGGGTTAAGTTTCAGAACCTTTGACATTGCTCGGATAATTTCTCTTTGATTGGGATTTGTTTGTTAATTGGCAATGAAAAGGATTGGGCTTGGGCTTGACTTTTGACAAATAAGAGTACTTTGAATTGTAATACCAAGTAAGGCCAAGTCTCAACTTCATGTAAGTAAAGGACCAAACCTCCTCATTGCTACATGTACGTTGCATACTTTTTGGAGCTGTGCGAACAAATGCCTAATCAGCTGTTTATTGCTCAATTTGTTTTTACACATCAACCTTCCGCATGTTTTTATACAACCAGTAGTCCATAATCACTTGGTTTATTATCTTTTTTCACCCTTTTAAGCCGATATTAAATTAGTGAGTGACGCCTTTATCGACTTAACATAAAAAACGATAAATAATAAGTGGCAACGCATACACCTTTTTCATGTAACAGGAAATAAAAACGAAGATTATTAAATTGAACAATAAAAGGGACGTTTGTGGGTATAGAATCTTCCCCAATTCTTTCCTTTAGTAAATTTGCTTGCCTTGCAACATTTTACAGGTTACCACCACTACAATGTGGTTGACAAGGGTAATATGAGGTCATTGCTATTGATCATAAACTCTCGCTGTTCTATAAATTTTTGACACTTTCACATAATGGTCTTGATTTGCCAATAGAAGGGAAGAGGATGTGGTCGACGGTCAATGTCATCGTTATAAGCTTTAAATGTTCTTACTGTCAGTTGAATAGGTAGTTGATATTCTTCAAGAAGAAGCATTTGTATTGTTATCTTTAAGTAGAGAAAGATATACATATAAAGCTTCATACTTTCATTTCTAAGCGGCTTCCTGTTCGTCTGTGTCAAATCATATGGAAACATGTAGCAAGACCCATTCAGCTGTTTGTAAAGCGGTTTATCTGGAATGCTGACTGTGTGTGGCAATAAGTTTTCCCACAGGATTTTATTCCTTGTCTAAAGTGGACAGCAGGCCGTACCGATATGTAGAAATAATGACAGATTCTTTCCCTTGAGTATCTTAGATTTCATATGTCCGCATCCAGGTTTAAAAGAATTGGCTTAGAATCTAAAAGGAAGTTAAAAACGTTCTAAGAATTTTTAAAATAGGAAAAATTTCATCAAAGTTATTGAGAATAATTTGTTCCTAGTTCCTGAGTACTGAGTCAGTTTTATTATTTGCTGTTTATTGAAAAATATTTAAACAGCCATTGGTTGAATATTGCATATTTTTCGAAAAAGGTAAGGCCAATACACGTCCAGAAAAATCCACCAACCATCTTTCATAGTCATCAAAATAATAGTTGATTATCATGCCACCTACCGAGGAAAATCTCAACTCTAGCAACAACCAACACATAGCTATAAGCATGTTGTGTGCACTAAGCAGTTAGCAAGGATCCATACCAAATCATGGGTGCAAGTGCGATGCACATATGCTTTTAGTATTCTTTGATCTACGCTGTGTGTTAATTCATCTGGACCTATTTTTATATTGAACAAAATTCTAAGAACTATAATTTCTACACTTTATTTTGAAAAAAAAAGAAAAATATTTTCTAAGTTATCTACGTTTTGTGGTCTGCGGCATCAAAAAAAGAGTTCTTTATAAAATCAGCTGAAATTTTTTCTATACGGAAATCCATCCACAGGGACCCGAAAAAAAAACAACCTCACTTTTGGAATTTTCTTTTATATAAAGAAACATCGTCAGGGACCTGAGGACATTTTCATATACGAAAAACATCCTCAGATAACGTAAGAATTTTTTTCTATCGACAATACCATCCTCAGTGCAGGTGAGGATTTTTTTTATACAAAAATACCATCTTCAGTGCAACTGATTAAATTTTTTCTATATGAAAAACACATCTTCAGACAACTGAGGAATTTTTTTCTATACGAAAAAACCCACCTCCATGCGTGAGGAATTTTTTTCTATAAAAAAAACACATTCTCAGGGCGTTTGACCTTAATTCCTGGGAATTTTTGTCTAAAGAAATAAGTTGACCTGAGTTCCCGAGGAATTTTTTCTACAGAAAAAAAAAACTGAAATCAGTTCCTGAGGAATTTTTTTATAAAAAAAGACGACCTCATGTCCTGAGGATTTTTTATAAGAAACAGTTTGTAGAAAAAAGTTGACCTCAGTTACTTTTTTTATAGAACAAGTTGACCACAGTTCCTGATGATTTTTTTTCTGTAGAAAAAGCTGATCTCAGTTCCTGAGGATATTTTTTCTATAGGAAAAAATTAACCTCAGCTCCTGAGAAATTGTTTTCTATAGAAACAAGTTGACCTCAGTTCCTGAGAATTTTTTTTCTATAGAACTCAGTTCCTACGGAATTTTTTTCTATAGAAAAATGTTTACCTTAGTCCAGAGGAATTTTTTTCTATAGAAACAAGTTGACCCCAGTTCCTGAGGATTTTTTTTCTATCTTTCATAGTCATCAAAATAATAGTTGATTATCATGCCACCTACCGAGGAAAATCTCAACTCTAGGACCACAACCAACACATAGCTATAAGCATGTTGTGTGCACTAAGCAGTTAGCAAGGATCCATACCAAATCATGGGTGCAAGTGCGATGTACATATGCTTTTAGTATTCTTTGATTTACGCTGTGTGTTAATTCCTCTGGACCTATTTTTATATTGAACAAAATTCTAAGAACTATAATTTCTACACTTTATTTTGAAAAAAAAGGATTTTTTATAAGAAACAGTTTGTAGAAAAAAGTTGACCTCAGTTACTTTTTTTATAGAACAAGTTGACCACAGTTCCTGATGATTTTTTTTCTGTAGAAAAAGCTGACCTCAGTTCCTGAGGATATTTTTCTACAGGAAAAAATTAACCTCAGCTCCTGAGAATTTTTTTTTTCTATAGAACTCAGTTCCTACGGAATTTTTTTCTATAGAAAAATGTTTACCTTAGTCCTGAGGAATTTTTTTCTATAGAAACAAGTTGACCCCAGTTCCTGAGGAATTTTTTTCTATAGAAAGAATTTTACCTAAGTTGCTGAGAATTTTTTTCTATAGAAAAAAGTTGACTTCAGTTCCGGAGGAATTTTTTGAAGTTGACCTCAGTTCCTGAGGAATTTTTTCTATAGAAAAAAGTTGACCTCAGCTCTTGAGGAATTTCTTTTATAGGAAAAAGTTGACCTTAGTTCCTGAGGAATTTTTTTCTGTTGACGTCAGTTCCTGAGGATTTTTTATAAGAAAAAGTTTACCTCAGTTCCTAGGAATTTTTTCTATAGAAAAAAACTGACCCTCAGCTAACCTGCAGAATTTTTTTTCTATAGAAAAAAGTTAATCTAAATTCCTGAGGCATTTTTTATAGAAAAAGTTGACCTCAGTCCCTGAGACATTTTTTCTATAGAAAAAAGTTGACCTCAGTCCCTGAGGAATTATTTCTTTAGAAAAAAGTTGACCTCAGTTCCTGAGGAATTTTTTTCTATAGAAAAAAGTTTACCTTCCTGAGGATTTTTTTTATAGAAAGAAGTTTACCTCAGTTCCTGAGAATTTTTTTCCTATAGAAAAAGTTGACCTCTTTTCTTGAGGATTTTTTTTCTATAGAAAAAAGTTGACCTCAGTTCCTGAGGAATTTTTTCTATAGAACAAAGTTGACCTCAGTTCCTCAGGAATTTTTTCTATAGAAAAAAGTTGACTTCAGTTCCCGAGGAATTTCTTCAATAGAAAAAGTTGACCTTAGTTCCTGAGGAATTTTTTCCTATAGAAAAAAGCTGACCTCTGTTCCTGAGGAATTTTTTTCTATAGAAAAAAGTTCACCTCAGTTCCTGAGGAATTTTTTTCTATAGAAAAAAGTTCACCTCAGTTCCTGAGGAATTTTTTTCTATAGAAAAAAGTTGACCCCAGTTCCTGAGACATTTTTTCTACAGAAAAAAGTAGACCTCAGTTCCTGAGGCATTTTTTCTATAGAAAAAAGTTGACCACAGTTCCTCAGGCATTTTTTCTATAGAAAAAAAGTTGACATCAGTTCCTGAGGCATTTATTCTATAGAAACAAGTTGACCTCAGTTCTGGAGGAATTTTTCTATAGAAAAAAGTTGTTCCTGAGGAATTTGTTTTCTATAGAAAAAAGTTGAACTCAATTCCTGACGAATTTTTTACAGAAAAAAATTTGCCTCAGTTCCTGACGAATTTTATTCTATAGAAAAAAGTTGACCTCAGCTCCTGACGATTTTTTTTCTATAGAAAAAAGTTGACCTCAGTTCCTGACGATTTTTTTTTTTTTTTTTTTGAAAAAAGTTGACCTCCGTTCCTGACGAATTTTTTTTCTATAGAAGCAAGTTGACCTCAGTTTTCCTATAGAAAAAAGCTGACCTTAGTTCTCAGGAATTTTTTTTCTGTAGAAAAAAGTTGATCTCAGGTCCTGAGGATTTTTTTCTATAGAAAATTTTTTTTTCTATTTTTTTCTATATATTTCTAAAAGTTGAAAAACTTTTTATGCCTACAAATTTACTCTGGAATCTTCCAAAACTTATTTTGTCGCCTATGCAAATTCGTTTAAAATTCAAAAATGTAGGGATCTACTCAAAGGATATTTAGCTCCATCACAACTGTAATTTTTTCTTGTTCAGTCATAGGCTGAGAATGTTCAGCTGTCGACAAGGTTGAGTTATTCTTTTTTACTTGATTTACTGAAGTATATTCCCGAAGCGGTCGCCAGTAGGCGCCACCTATTGAGAAATATCACAATTACACATAGCGAAGCCCATTACCACTGCCTATGCCGGAACTATCCGCTGAGACAAGGTAGATGGCATTCCATAATGACCCAGCGGGCCTAAATCTTCGTTTTTTCCTCTTTCGAGTCTTTAAACTACCAAAAAGCACAGTTTAAAAATGTTGAACTCATTTTAAAATTTCTGCCGCTAATAGTCTCATTATAGTCTCCCAAAAGACCAAATATAAAGCATACTCCTACCTCTTATTGAAGTTTTATATTTACACAAACACCAACCAAGCCCTTTTGCCCCCTTAACTAAAATTCCTAAAATGTGTTTGTATCTGAAAACCATGAAATGTGTAACGAATTGAATATTTTGCATATTTTGTTCATTCACTTTCATCAAAGGCAGAGGTCTGTCCACAGAAGTTCTGAACGTTGATATGCTTTGGAAATATTTACGGTGGCCCAGTGAGTGCGACATGTGTGCGTGAAGAACAATTCACATGAATGTGAAGTGATCATGGTGATGACCTCACTCATTTATTTTCCATCAGCAAGTTCAATGTTTGCCAACAAACATTACAAGTGTGCCATGCATAGCGGCGGCTTGTGGTCGAGGAGAAGTGGATACTTGAAAGCACTTGAGCGGTTTTGCTTTGTTTTTAGTTGGGCATCGTAGTTCACTGAACCATGATAATTTTTTCGTAGAGAAACCTATCAATTGACAATCACCAGCAGCATCCATTCGACAACTTTAAATGTTAACCTTTTTTGACATTGTCAACATGTTTAGTGTCATGGCCAGGTTGTAGCATTGCAAAGTTTCTGGCACCTTTTGGAATAAAATTAGTTATAGAGAGAAGGAAGTTGTAGAGCCTAGGCTTTACCTTACAGGGACAGGGTGGCTACACAGAGGGACATAAAATGACAATTGCAAAAAATGAAACTAAACAAAACACCGCCATAACTTTCAAGCGTAACAATGAGATTTTTGGAATCATGATAATGATTTGTGGAAAGCAATACAAAACCTAAAACAATTCGCTTCCCATGTTCGGCTTGTGTGTTTGTCTTGTCAGTTTTTTTTGTTACTTCGCATTCTATTCGAATTCAAATACAATTTTGCCATTCTTTTGTTAATTTACGCTTAACTTAGTCTGTAACTAGTGCTGGTTATTCTGTTTTTCATTCTGTACTTCAGTTTCAACAATGTGACAGGAATTTCAAATATGCATTTGAATAATGAACTCTCATTTGACGATATATGTTTTTATGCTGGGGCATAGCTGTGAAAAATAAATATTCTGCAAAAACAGATACACAAACCACATAAACTAAAAACAATTTCAAGGCAAATGGCGCTTTAAGAGGGAAGAAATAGCACTGTGTTTCTGTAGGTCGACAAATGATAAGGTTTAAGGATATGAAAGTTAAACTACAAACCCAAAAATACTAGACATAAAACAAGTAATTTTTACGGAATTTATAAATTGGGATTTTAGGGAGTAAACATCATGCAGCGCCATCTATAGAGAAATGACCACACAACACTTACCAAAGATCCACACCACTGTCTATGGAGGGGTTAAAGTTTTTTCTATATTAAAAATTTTTCAGCAACTGAGGTGAATTTTTTCTACTTTTTTCAATCTCTCAAGAATAAAATTTACCACAGTCATAGAGGATTTTTTCTATAACAAGAATTTCTTAAGGTCCATAAGTTTTGTGTAAGAAACGCACCAGGTCCCTGAGGATAATTTTTTCTATAGAAAAAATCCTCAGGAAATGGGATTAACTTTTTATGAGGAAAAAAATGCTAAGGAACAGAGATCAAGATTTTTTATGGAAAATCATTTCTCAAGGACTGAGGTCAACTTTTTTCTATAGCAAAAAATCTCAGGAACTTTTTTCTATAGAAAAAAAATTCCTCAGGAACTGAGATTAACTTTTTTCTAAGGAAAAAAAATCTCAGTAAGTTCTATAGCGACTGAAGTCAATTTTTTACAGGTTCTCAGTCTCTGAAGATAAAAGTTCACACCAGAGACAGAGGACTTTTTCTATAACAAGAATTTCCTCAACCCTTTTTATAAGAAAACCATCAGGTCCCTGATGATGGCTTTTCTATAGAAAAAATCCTCAGGAAATGAGGTCAACCTTTCTCTATAAAAAAATCCTCAGGAACCGGGATCAACTTTTTTCTATGGAAAGAAATCCTCAGGAACATAGGCCAACTCTTTTCTATTGAAAAAAAAACCTCAAAAAATTTACATCAATTCCTGAGGATTTTTTTTTTCTATAGAAAAATAGTTTACCTCAGTTCCTGAGGATTTTTTCCTATAGAAAAAGTTTACCTCAGTTCCTGAGGATATTTTTCAATAGAAAAGAGTTGGCCTATGTTCCTGAGGATTTCTTTGCATAGAAAAAAGTTGATCCCGGTTCCTGAGGATTTTTTTCTATAGACAAAAGTTGTCCTCGGTACCTGAGGATTTTTTTCTACAGGAAAAAGTTGACCTCAGTCCCAGAGGAATTTTTTATTATAGAAAAAAGTTTACCTCAGTAACTTTTCTATAGAAAAAAAATCCTCAGGAACCGGGATCAACTTTTTTCTATGGAAAGAAATCCTCAGGAACATAGGCCAGCTCTTTTCTATTGAAAAATATCCTCAGGAACTGAGGTAAACTTTTTTCTATAGGAAAAAATCCTCAGGAACTCAGGTAAACTATTTTTCTATAGAAAAAAAAAATCCTCAGGAATTGATGTACATCTTTTTCTATGGAAAAAAAATTCCTTAAGACCTGAAGTCAACTTTTTTCTGCAGAAAAAATCCCTCAGGAACTGAGATCAACTTTTTTCTATAGAAAAATTCCTCAGGAACTAAATTCAACTTTTTATACCCTTAGCATTTATGCTAACGAGGGTATATACACTTTCATACGGGCAAAATGTGCCTCATCGAAATATTGGTTTTAGACCCCAAGTAAGTTTGGACGAAATGTGTTTCAGACAATTTGGAGTTGATTTAACAATGCCCGTCCGTCTGTCTGGCTGGTGCGCACGATAACTCTCGCACGAATGAGCCGATTTGGTATAAAATTTGGCTTTCGTAATATTTTGTCCAAACTTAATTTAAGTTCGAAGATGGGTTATATCGGTCCACTCCTTCCGGTACCTCCCCCAAAAAAGTTCGAAAATGTTCGGAAAATTTGTGCGCACGATAACTTTTTAAGGGAGTAACGGATTCGTTCAATACTTTGCATATCGTGAAATTCCTACCAGACATAGATGAGGTTCCAATATGGACTCAATTGGTCCACTCCTTCGGGTACCTCCCACACAAAACTTCGGAAAAGTTCAGTTTAGGACCTGCTCTCGAATCGCTTTTATTTTTGTTGTAGCAAGTTGTATTAACTGCCCTTCATACGACGGTATAAGTTTCATCAGGGGCAAGTCCATAGTTCCTGAGAAAATAGCTTTAAAGTTGCAAAAAACCCCTATGACACCGTATGTAGTGGTTGAAGCGCAAGATAACTCTCGAACGGACCTACCGATTCGGCCCAAAATGTGGCCTTCGTAATATTTTGTGAAAACTAAGTTTAAGTTCGAAGGTAAGCCATATCGGTCCACTCCTTCAGGTACCTCCCCATAAAAGGTAAAAAATGTTCGGAAAAATTGCGCGCACTATAACTCTGGATGAGAGTGACCGATTCGGTCCATTCTTTACACATCCAAATATATTTACCAGATATAGATCTGGTTCGAATATTGACTGCTCTCGAATCACTTTGATTTTTGTTGAAGCATCTTGCATTCTCTGCCTCAATTACGACAGTAAAAGTTTTTTCAGGGGCAAGTCCATACTTCTTGAGAAAACAGCCCGAAAGGAGAAAAAACCCCCAATGGCACCATATGTAGTGGCTGTAGAGCTCGAACCGAATACTGCGTCCCTCCACACTTTGGATATCGTAATATTTCTTCGAATATTAGATAAAATTCGAAGGTAGTGCTTATAGGTCCACTGCTTCCGGTACCTCTCCCACAAAAGTTCGAAAATATTCGCTAAAATGATAGGCGCAATATCTCACAAAAGTAGCAACCGATTTGGTCCAAATTTGCGATCGCGAAATATTTTGTCCAAGCTTAGTTTATGTTCAAACTTGGGCCCTGTCGGTCTAATCCTTGGGGTACCACCCATAAAAATGTTCAACATATTTGTGTAGTTAAGGGTCTGTTCGAGGATCCTTTGGACATTTTTACCGAGGGTTTTCCTAGTGGCCCGATATTATGCCTTTCGTAAGCTAGTATGGTACAAAAGCCCTATATATCTATTTCCCGCGCAAATTTTTGAGCTTTAATCCAATCCATATTTCTGTCCGTTCATACGCTAATTTATTTATTTATTTTTTATTTTTTTTTTTGGGAAAAAAAGTATTTCAACAGGCTGAGGGTATATCTCTGTCGGCAAAACCAACTGATACTTTTTTACTTGTTTCTATAGAGGTCTACTTTTTTCCATAGAAAAAAATTGGATACTGAGGATGGTATTTTCTATAATTTTTTTTCTGGTCACTAATTTCCTCTGGTTCCTGAGGATGTTTTTTTTATATGAACAATTTCCTCCGATCGCTGAGGATGGTTTTTTCTATAGAAAAAAAATTCCTCAGGTCCCTGAGGTGGCTTTTTCCCATAAAAAAATTTCCTCAGGTCCCTGAGGTGGGTTTTTTCTATAGAAAAAATTTTCTCAGGACCCTGAGGAGGGGTTTTTCTATAGAAAAAATTTCCTCAGGATCCTGAGGTGGGTTTTTTCTATAGAAAAAATTTCCTCAGGTCCCTGAGGTGGGTTTTTTCTATAGAAAAAATTTCCTCAGGTCCCTGAGGTGGGTTTTTCCTGTAGAAAAAATTTCCTCAGGTCCCTTAGGTGGGTTTTTCCTATAGAAAAAATTTCCTCAGGTCCCTGATGTGGGTTTTTCAATAGAAAAAATTTCCTCAGATCCCTGAGGTGGGGTTTTTCTATAGAAAAAATTTCCCCAGGTCCCTGAGGTGGGTTTTTTCTATAGAAAAAATTTCCTCAGGTCCCTGGGGTGGGTTTTTTCTATAGAAAAAATTACCTCAGGTCCCTGAAGTGGGGTTTTTCTATAGAAACAATGTCCTCGGGTCCCTCAGGTGGGTTTTTTTCTAATGTTGCCTTCGAAAATGTTCACCAACAGAAAATCCGTGAATTATGAAATATTTTGGGGAAGTTTAAATGTTTTCTTACCCTTTACACTGTCCTCCACTCTTTACATAGAAAAATATGCCGAAATATTGTTTATTTTCCGTAAGACGACAAAAGTTATCCTTTTTTCCTAAAATATTGGCAATGGCACCAGAAACAACCATGAAAGCTCATAATTCATTTACAGAGTTATTTGTCTTTAGTTTGTCGGTTGGTTTGGAATTGAAATAAATATGATTCTCGTTGCCGTTGTTGTTACTCTCCGTTATAACTTTTTGATGTTTGTTTTGGTATTCTCATTCTTCATGTTATCATGTCATGCCATACATGGTCAAATGCTTTGGGCGTTAAATAAGTGGTAAATGACAAAATAACCTTGAAATACTTGTTCAAGCAAATGTCTGGTCCTGCTCTATGGGCTAAAAAAATGATGAAGGTATATTTTGGCAAATGGGAGGAATTTAGTGGGACGTCAGAAGGTTTGAAATGTTGTTTATTAATTATTTTATTTTTGGTCTTAATTGCTATGTAATCCTATTAGACTTCCTACAATATCTAGACCAGTTGCAAGGAATAATTAAATGAAAATGGAGAAGACAATTTTCTAAAAATGTTTATTGATTCATCAGTTTCAATGCCACTAAAAGTTTAATCCACATTTAAATGACGTAATACTCTTCTTCCTCTTATGTGATATTAATATTTATAAATAATATCCATAACGCTCCTTAAATATTGTTTTTGTTTGCCCAAGCAAAGTACAAATGATTTAGGATTGTCTGAACTTTACGCTGTCATGCTAAAAATTATAAAATATTTATAAAGGGGCAAATAAAAGCCACAAGTTTGTCTTGTGCACACTTATATATTTGTAAGCTTAAAAAAATATTCTGTTTTAAATTTGTCTAAGAGAAAGGTATTTTTTATTGAACACTTCACATTCAATAAAATGGACCCATATAAAAATATCTCAAAAAATATATCCTAAATGAATGAAATAAAATATAGTCTCTCCATATCTTTGTAAAATACATTCTCATAAAATTTGAGTACAATTTTATAAGGAAGAAATTATACAACCAATAATTTGAAAAAAAACTAATTTCAACCTTCTTGATTTCTTAACTCTTAACATGCCCCCACAATGTAATAAATTTAAATATAAATTTGACATCCTTATAAAAAAACAAGATAACAAACCTGTTTTCAACACCCATATTCTCAAGTTAAGCGGCTTTTATTTAAATGTCATCAAAGTTTCGTTTTTTATATTCCATTCATTATCGATTTTAGTAACCCACCAAACAACCACCACACAAATTTTATTTTCCTCCTAACAAAGTAAGCTTTTTTGTTCGAACTAGACCAACTTTTGGTACCCCTATTTGTAGCTGTTGATGAATGGCAAAATGTTCTATAAATTGGTTTTAGTTCAAATCATAAAAATTATGTTTTTTCGTTTTCTCCAAAAATAAAGGGAAAAGGTGGAAATAATTTTTGCATCCAAGTGTCGATACATTCTTATTTATGACCCATAAAAGAACGATTTATTAGTTTGTGTTTTTGTTGCCTGCAGCTTCTTCAGGGTCTTCGTTAAAATGGAATAGAATAATGTGGTGGTAAAATAGAAGCGGAGTAATATTATCTTTGGGAATGCAGTCTACAATACAAAACAAATATTAAAATATAAAATATAAAAAGTATAAAATATGCTGTAAATTCAAAATATAAAATGTCATTCGTTGATAATGGCATCAGTTGAGAACGGCTGGAGCGATTTGTATATATTTTTTTTTTTTTAGAAATGTTCGTCATAACCCAACTTAGGTTTTTATGCAAAGCAAATTTGATCACGCCCACTTTTTTCAATTTTCAATTTTAATCTTGTTTACAAAAACTTTTGAACTGATTTTCCTGAAATTTTTATGGAATGTACGGGAATGGCCCCGTTGATAATAGGATACATATTTTGTTGAATTTCGGAAGGAGCGGGGTACTTCCCCATTACCCTATTTCTTTAAAAATGCTGTACCTACACGCAGAAAAGTATATGTTAGAAATATGTTTGGTTCCAAACAAATTTATATTTGGGACGACTGGTTGCAAACAAATATATGTTTGGATCCAAACATAATATGTTTGGGTAATATGTTTGCAACATAATATAACAACAACGTATAATAATATATGTTTGCAACATTTTGTAACATATCTCAATTTTATTTGTTTGGGTACTAACATATTTTTTATGTTAGAACATATTTTTATGGGTGGAGAGAGGATTTTTGTCAATGACAGTAACAATAATAAAGAGCTGTGTGTATGGTGTAATAGAAGACGCAGAAGCGGAGAAGGGAGGGTTTGTGCTTTGGTGGTGTCTATTCGGCCAAACACGTCTGTTTCGTTCTTTGTTGTTGTTAACCAACGCAGCAAGCGAAGAGGAAAAGACAAAGAATGGTATGAATTGTGTTGTTCTTTTTTTCTTTAGTTTTCTAATACAATCGTTGAGTAAAGAGGTAAATAAAGTGAGTGAATAAATCAGTGTTTGTGTTTCCTTAAAGAAATGGTGCCTTTTAGTCAATTAAATGCCCAATACATGTTATAATTGTTTTTAATATGTTATATCTACAATACTACTGAACCAATTTCCATGAAATTTGCAGCAAAATCTTAAGTTTGCGTTGTTATGTATATTTTATGAATTTTGGAGGAGGGGGGTTCCTTCCCCACACCTTTCTTTTAAACGCTATAGGTATAAGCCAAACATATGATTATATCGGTTTCAGCATAAATTTTGCGAGACAATGGGGTGTGTGTACCCTAGGTACATTTTCGAGACAACGATGGTTGCACCCCGATCAAGAAAAACGATATATTTAAAAATTTCCTTAAATGGTGAGATTCAACGGTCCATCAGACATGAAAAACTAAAACGTAGAAGTGTCAATAACACTGTGACACAAAATGGAACTCAAAGTCTGGGGGTGGAAAATTTCTTTTGGACATGAAAGCAATTGATGAGTATACTAAGAACCCAAAGAAAATTTTCGCCATAGGTCAAGTTTCTGAGATATCGGCGCGAAGAAGTTTTTGATTTTTTTTCCTATAATACTTGTGAAAATAGCTCCATATCTCTGTTTGGCGTTGTTGTAGCATCGTTTTGAGGTGACATGTCTTCAGTCAAATCGATTTGGCGAATCTCTTTGTAGAACATTACATTTCATTTAATTTCTTATCTTCATTTTCTAATTTCTTGAACCGTAGTGAAAGTACCACAAGATGTGATTTTTCAGCATCCAAATATTCTACAAAAATGTTGCTCAGAAGATTTTAGGTACGGTTCTCTTTGACAACTAATCGATTTTGTCTCGTTTTCATTGTCATTTTTGACATTTATTCGGACTTGGTTCAGAATTAAACTATGTTTTGTTTTTCTGTATATTCGTTATTGGTTATGCATAGGTATGTAGACTAGGGCTATAACCAAAAAAATACCACCATATAGCCGTGTAGAGCATGGAAAACTATTATGAAATACGGTGTCAATTTTTCTCTATCGCGAAAAAAGTTTCCGCACCAAATGCATGGAAGTTCAGAAATGCATTTTTTAATTTTATCTGTTGTAACAACATATTTGCTTTTCATTAAAATTTTTATTTTTTTGTAATCTAATTTAAAATCATCTCAAAGCGTTCTGGACCAATTTGATCTCAAATCGCGCCATTTCGGAGCATAATAGGAACTTTTGACACTTTCGCAATTTTTGGTTTTTCTTTATAAACTCGTGAATTTTATGTTTATATTTTTTGTACCTATCGGACAAGAGAATTTGGGGTCATTTGCAACGAATTCGCGAAAGTTACAGGCTGTGTTTGTTGACCTTGCCTGTGAGAATTGTATTTATTTTCTACAAAAATACAACACCAGTACCATGTGGGGAATTTTGTCCTAATAATGAAAACGCGTTTCTAAGATCGATTCGATGAAAAAAGTTTCAGCACCGACCGCAATTACAAAACCCTTTTGGTATTTTTTCTACTTATAATTTTAAATTTGCTTTGTTTGAATAAATATTTATAGACAAAAATACATTTCTCACAGTCAAAGTCATTAAAAACGGTCTGTAACTTTCGCGAATTTGTTGCAAATGACACCATATTCTTTTGTCCGATAGGTACAAAAAATATAAACATAAAATTCACGAGTTTATAAAGAAAAACCAAAATTGCAATAGTGTCAAAAGTTCCTAATATGCTACGAAATGGCGCGATTTGAGAACAAATTGGTCCAGAACGCTTTGATAATGATTTTAAATTAGATTACAAAAAATTAAAAATTTTAATGAAAAGCAAACATGTTGTTATAACAAATAAAATTAAAAAATGCATTTCTGAACTTCAATGCATTTGGTGCGGAAACTTTTTTCGCGATAGAGAAAAAATTACAACTTATTTCATAATAGTTTTTTATGCTCTACACGGCTATGTGGTGGTATTTATCGATATCTGCAAAAAGTGCAAAAAGTTATATCCCTAATGTAGACATTACCAATGGGTATTGCTTATTAGTCCGGTCAAAATAGACATGCGTATAAGGGGGAAATAACAAAAATTCCCACAAAGCTGAATTTTGGTGGAAAGCTAGGGGTGGCCATTAGAAGCAACGTCCCTAAAAGTCCCCAGCGATCCCATGTGTGCAAAACAAGTTATTCGGGGTCAAAGGTCATTTTTGGAGGCATTATTCAGTTTTTTTAATTTTTCTCAAAAACGGTAATACTAAGCAAAAGCTCGCTAAAGTAAAAGTTGTACATTCAATAATTGTCTACAAGATTGGTCTTTATGATTCTTAAAAAAGACTTACCATTTTCGAGATAT
>NW_027411798.1:52500-152207 GCF_047663935.1 Musca autumnalis
AACTTAAACTCCGTAGCTAGGATAAGCCATTGGTTACTTATATTACATGCGAAAATACATTAGAGGTCTACGGCTATGGTCCAGTGAAAAAATAGGTGTCATATGGGCTCTCACATGCTCAATTTGGTGTGGTCCAAAAAACTACAATGATGGAACTAACTCCTACTTTGGTGGCATTTACGGAATTAACACTAGAATTTCACATAAATAGCTGTATCATGAATGACCATAACGAACCCAGTTACGAAATAGTCATTTATGTCAATTTCTAAGGTTTATTCCGTAAATGCCACCAAAGTAGGAGTTAGTCCCATCATTGTAGTTTTTTTGGACCACAAGAAATATTGCATGTGAGAGCCCATATGACACCTATATTTTCACTTGACAATAGCCGTAGACCTCTAATGTATTTTCACTTACAATATAAGCAACCAATGGCTTATCCAAACTACGGAATTAAGTTGAAAGTACTAAATATACGCAATTTGGGCAGGTCCAATGTGGGTTTTTTATATTCGAAATATATATGCACCACAAACATCTCAAAAGCATTATGAATGGAACGCACAACATCTTCTGCATGAATTCACAACGAAAAACCATCAATATGATATTTGCAGTATCCAATCACAACGACAATCTGTATGAAAATTGGGAAATATGACCCTAAAACATATATATCAAAAACAAGTGCTGCTAAGAATGTTATATGCTACGGTTACAGATTTCTTTTATTCAGAAACCCATAATGAAATTTCATTTGGAACATTTCTTTCTTTAACAATATTTCCAAAAAGTAAAGGATTTAGCGAGATTTTGATCCAATATGGAATTATGTAAAATTAACAGTCCAAAATCAAAACATATAATTTCATCCTAATATATATAAATTTGTAATCTAATTTTTTAAGGAAATAGTAAACATAGATATACGGTTTATTTTGAAACTCATGGTGAAATTTTGTGTAGAATTTTTCATTCTTTGACACTTTTCACTTATAACCAAGTTTCAAGGAAAAATTTTTCATCAAAAAAATTTGTTAAATATTTTTTTTTTGGAAATATTTTTTTCAGTAAAATTGATGCTGATATTTTCATGCTATAAAATGTAAATAGACATTTCATTTCTTTGGTGACCCAAAGTGAAATTTGACGAAGAATATTTTTGTCTCTGACATCATCTCTCTAAAATTATGTTTTGTGGGACAATTTAGAATAAACTCAGATGAAGTCCGACTTTAACCCTAAAAGGTGCCGGAGGGATTTTCAAATAAATCGCGATTTAAGTTCACATTTTTAGGGGTTCTTTAGGTTTTCACGATTTTGCTTGGAAACCGCGAATACTATGTAAATGGGCATAAAGAAAATATTGAAGCTGTGAAAATTCTCTACAAGACTGACCTTCAGGTTTTTTCGTAGGTTTTACCATATTTTGAGGAATTGAGGTTCAGTTCAATTTTTTTAGGTTTTTATCTTAAGTCTTCAAGATTTTGCTTGGAAACCGCAAGCTATATCCAAATGGGACTAATGAAAATGTTGAAGCTGTGAAAATTCTCTACATGATTGGATAATTTATTTTTTTCTAGGTTGTACCATTTTCAAGATATATAAGTTTAATTTGGGAAATTGCAGTAATGACATTGTTTTATAAGGGGGCGATACGGTCAGTACATTGTCTCAATTTGAACTTCTATATCTAAAAACGGTAAAACATACGAAAATATTATAAAGGTCAATCTTGTGGAGAATTTTCACAGCTACAACATTTTCCTTAGACCCATTTACATACGACACGCGGCTTCCAAACAAAATGGTGAAAACCTAAAGAACCCATAAAAATGTGAACTTAAATCGCGATTTATTTGAAAATCCCTCCGGCGATTTTTTGTTTCTTGATATTTCTCATCTATGAACATTGTAGTTTCAGAATCTGCAAAAACTTCCCAGGTGTAAGCACCTTCCATTTAAAATTAGTTAAGGCGCACCGCGTCGCTCAAATAGATACATGTCCAAAGAAACACTCTGATCGAGAATTTCTTTGGTACTACCTAAACTCGAAAAACTTCACTTGGAAACAAAACCAAATCTTTCCCACTGCTATGCGTTCGTTGAGTCTCAACGAAAAACACAAAACTAATTTGTTGGTATTGTTTATTTTACAGCAATAAACCAATTGCCAATTTATGTTTACGATAAGAAATGTTTGCAATCAATGACTTTTGGAAATTGTTGAAAATGTTTTGAAGTTTTGTTGCCACGCACTGATATTTATTGTGGAAAACAAACTCGAAAAAAATGCCAAACAAAGTGTACTTTCGACTTACCACATCCAGATAGCCTCATGTCTGAACTATAGGCTCCATTTTTGATCAATATTCATGAATTTTTCAAAATCTATTTCCCATTAACCTGCTTACCAATCCAAAAAAGCATTCAACTCATGTGGTTAATCCAATAGAATCCAGTAAGAATGGCATTTTAAACGGAACTTGTTTAGATGTCAGCTTTTTCGCTGTCAACTCAGGAAAACCTCTAAATTTTTCCTCTTCATTTTTAAATGCAAATTAAAGGGTATTGTTTTACCCTGGCATATGTACTTTAGTTGAGAATTGTTGTTTCAAAATTATCGTGTAATTAAATACCCAAAACAGAGGAGAGAGGCCGTGTGTGGCACTGAGGAACCAACCAAATATTGAATTGTGCCGGCAAAACACTATATTTGCATCAACACAATTATATAAATAAACAAAACACGCGCACACACTCACGACAGGTTTTCAGGTTGTTACTGTCACATAGAGGTTCGTCCCCAAACCTCAACCTCAGCGAACGTGATAATTTCAGACGTTTCACTTTGATTTTCATTTGAACTGAAAACAGAAATGCTTTCAAATGTGGTAAGAGATTTGCCATTTTGCCAGGTGTAAAATCTAATTGCATTTATTTTAAATATTTTTTGTGGGGCTAGCGGGAAGCATTTGACCGGTGAGGATCAGTGGCAAATGTGAATGAACATAAAATTATAAGTATTGAATTTTTTGTTTAAAGTATTGAAATAAATTTTTGAATTTCCAAATTTAATCAATAGAAAGTAAAGAGGATGATTTTTCTATAGCACAAATTTCCTCAGGACCCTGAGGATGGTTTTTTCTATAGAAAAAATTTCCTCAGGACCCTGAGGATGGTTTTTTTCTATAGAAAAAATTTCCTCAGGACCCTGAGGATGGTTTTTTCTATAGAAAAAATTTCCTCAGGACCCTGAGGATGGTTTTTTCTATAGAAAAAATTTCCTCAGGACCCTGAGGATGGTTTTTTCTATAGAAAAAATTTCCTCAGGACCCTGAGGATGGTTTTTTCTATAGAAAAAATTTCCTCAGGACCCTGAGGATGGTTTTTTCTATAGAAAAAATTTCCTCAGGACCCTGAGGATGGTTTTTTCTATAGAAAAAATTTCCTCAGGACCCTGAGGATGGTTTTTTCTATAGAAAAAATTTCCTCAGGACCCTGAGGATGGTTTTTTCTATAGAAAAAATTTCCTCAGGACCCTGAGGATGGTTTTTTCTATAGAAAAAATTTCCTCAGGACCCTGAGGATGGTTTTTTCTATAGAAAAAATTTCCTTAGGACCCTGAGGATGGTTTTTTCTATAGAAAAAATATCCTCAGGACCCTGAGGATGGTTTTTTCTATAGAAAAAATTTCCTCAGGACCCTGAGGATGGTTTTTTCTATAGAAAAAATTTCCTCAGGACCCTGAGGATGGTTTTTTCTATAGAAAAAATTTCCTCAGGACCCTGAGGATGGTTTTTTCTATAGAAAAAATTTCCTCAGGACCCTGAGGATGGTTTTTTCTATAGAAAAAATTTCCTCAGGACCCTGAGGATGGTTTTTTCTATAGAAAAAATTTCCTCAGGACCCTGAGGATGGTTTTTTCTATAGAAAAAATTTCCTCAGGACCCTGAGGATGGTTTTTTCTATAGAAAAAATTTCCTCAGGACCCTGAGGATGGTTTTTTCTATAGAAAAAATTTCCTCAGGACCCTGAGGATGGTTTTTTCTATAGAAAAAATTTCCTCAGGACACTGAGGATGGTTTTTTCTATAGAAAAAATTTCCTCAGGACCCTGAGGATGGTTTTTTCTATAGAAAAAATTTCCTCAGGACCCTGAGGATGGTTTTTTCTATAGAAAAAATTTCCTCAGGACCCTGAGGATGGTTTTTTCTATAGAAAAAATTTCCTCAGGACCCTGAGGATGGTTTTTTCTATAGAAAAAATTTCCTCAGGACCCTGAGGATGGTTTTTTCTATAGAAAAAATTTCCTCAGGGCCCTGAGGATGGTTTTTTCAATAGAAAAAATTTCCTCAGGACCCTGAGGATGGTTTTTTCTATAGAAAAAAATTTCTCAGGACCCTGAGGATGTTTTTTTCTATAGAAAAAATTTCCTCAGGACCCTGAGGATGGTTTTTTCTATAGAAAAAATTTCCTCAGGACCCTGAGGATGGTTTTTTCTATAGAAAAAATTTCCTCAGGACCCTGAGGATGGTTTTTTCTATAGAAAAAATTTCCTCAGGACCCTGAGGATGGTTTTTTCTATAGAAAAAATTTCCTCAGGACCCTGAGGATGGTTTTTTCTATAGAAAAAATTTCCTCAGGACCCTGAGGATGGTTTTTTTCTATAGAAAAAATTTCCTCAGGACCCTGAGGATGGTTTTTTCTATAGAAAAAATTTCCTCAGGACCCTGAGGATGATTTTTTCTATAGAAAAAATTTCCTCAGGACCCGGAGGATGGTTTTTACTATAGAAAAGATTTCCTCAGGACCCTGAGGATGGTTTTTTTCTATAGAAAAGATTTCCTCAGGACCCTGAGGATGGTTTTTTCTATAGAAAAGATTTCCTCAGGACCCTGAGGATGGTTTTTTCTACAGAAAAAATTTCCTCAGGACCCTGAGGATGGTTTTTTCTATAGAAAAAATTTCCTCAGGACCCTGAGGATGGTTTTTTTCTATAGAAAAAATTTTCTCAGGACCCTGAGGATGGTTTTTTTCTATAGAAAAAATTTCCTCAGGACCCTGAGGATGGTTTTTTCTATAGAAAAAATTTCCTCAGGACCCTGAGGATGGTTTTTTCTATAGAAAAAATTTCCTCAGGACCCTGAGGATGGTTTTTTCTATAGAAGAAATTTCCTCAGGACCCTGAGGATGGTTTTTCCTATAGAAAAAATTTCCTCAGGACCCTGAGGATGGTTTTTTCTATAGAAAAAATTTCCTCAGGGCCCTGAGGATGGTTTTTTCTATAGAAAAAATTTCCTCAGGACCCTGAGGATGGTTTTTTCTATAGAAAAAATTTCCTCAGGACCCTGAGGATGGTTTTTTCTATAGAAAAAATTGCCTCAGGACCCTGAGGATGGTTTTTTCTATAAAAAAAATTTCCTCAGGACCCTGAGGATGGTTTTTTCTATAGAAAAAATTTTCTCAGGACCTGAGGATGGTTTTTTCTATAGAAAAAATTTCCTCAGGACCTGAGGATGGTTTTTTCTATAGAAAAAATTTCCTCAGGACCCTGAGGATGGTTTTTTCTATAGAAAAAATTTCCTCAGGACCCTGAGGATGGTTTTTTCTATAGAAAAAATTTCCTCAGGACCCTGAGGATGGTTTTTTCTATAGAAAAAATTTCCTCAGGACCCTGAGGATGGTTTTTTCTATAGAAAAAATTTCCCTCAGGACCCTGAGGATGGTTTTTTTCTATAGAAAAAATTTCCTCAGGACCCTGAGGATGGTTTTTTCTATAGAAAAAATTTCCTCAGGACCCTGAGGATGGTTTTTTCTATAGAAAAAATTTCCTCAGGACCCTGAGGATGGTTTTTTCTATAGAAAAAATTTCCTCAGGACCCTGAGGATGGTTTTTTCTATAGAAAAAATTTCCTCAGGACCCTGAGGATGGTTTTTTCTATAGAAAAAATTTCCTCAGGACCCTGAGGATGGTTTTTTCTATAGAAAAAATTTCCTCAGGACCCTGAGGATGGTTTTTTCTATAGAAAAAATTTCCTCAGGTTCCCATAGGGGGGTTTTTCTATAGAAAAAATTCCCTCAGTACCTTGAGGTGGTTTTTTTTCGATAGAAAGAATTCCCGCTGTTCCCTGAGGTGGGATTTTTCTATAGAAATATCCCTCAGTTCCCTGAGGTGTGATTTTTTATAGAAAAAATTCCCTCAGTATTCTGAGGTGGGTTTTTTTCTATAGAAAAAATTACCTCAGTTGCCTGTAGTGGGTTTTTTCTATACAAAAAATTCCGTCAGTTCCCCGACCTGGGTTTTATATCGACGCAAATTCCCTCAGTGGCTCTTATGTATAAAAACAATAATTTTCAGGTGCCCTGAGGTGTTTTTGCTGTCTTTTTTCTTTCTGTAGAAAAATGTTCCTCAGTTTCCTATAGAAAAATTTTCCCAGGTGGGTTTTTTTCTATAGAAAAAATTTCTTCAGGTCCCTGAGGACGGTTTTTTTATAGAAAAAATTTCCTTAGGTCCCTGAAGTGGGATTATCTATAGTAAAAAATTTCCTCACGTCCCTGAGGTGGGTTTTTTTCTTTCTGTTGAAAAATTATTCTCAGTTCCCTGAGATGTTTTTTTTTATAGAAAAAGTTGCCTCAGTGTTTTTTTGTGTAGTAGTTGTGTTGTATTTTTTTGTTGGCATTTAATTTTTTGTAATACTTTAGCTACCACTTATGGTCATCACGCCGCTATGTGTCTTCTTGAAGAGTCTAGAAAAATTAAAATAATAAATAAATAATAATTAATTAATAATTATATTACTGCGTTGAATTAATAAAATGAAAATGAAAAAATGGAATATTAAGTTGTTGTTATTGAGTTTATTTCCAGACTATTCGAGTTATTTATATGGCTCATATTACGTTCCATATTAAATTATCATAAAACTATGTGGCGTATGAGTTATGTCAGTACTTATACTTTTCCTGTTTCTAGCCTTCAGCAGAATGACAAATTTAGGTTTCTCCTTTAACGCAGTAACAAATTTGTCAATGCTAGTTATGCCCTTAGAGTAAAGTTTACTTAAACTTCACCTCAGGGACGTGAGGAAATTTTAACTATAGAAAAAACCCAACCCACTGAGCTGAGGATTTTTTGTACAAGACCTGAGGAGAATTTTTTTCTGAAGAATAAACTGAGCTCAGTGACCTCAGGAAATTTTTTCTGAAGAAAACATCTACTACAGGGACCTGAGGAAATTTTTTCTAAAGAAATAACTCGCCTCAAGGACCTGAGGAGTTTTTCCAGGAGAAAAAAATATACCACAGGGACATGAGTACATTTTTTCTGAAGAAAAAAATCACTTCAGGGACCCGAGGAAATTTTTCTTTAGAAAAACCTACCTCTGGGACCCTACGGAAATTTTTCTTTAGACAAAAACCAACCTCAAGAATCTGAGGATATATCTTTTCCAGAAGAAAAAAATGCACCACCTGAGGAAATTTTTTCTGAAGAAAAAATTCACTTCAGGTACCCGAGGAAATTTTTTCTATAGAAAAAACCAGCCTCAAGAACTCACCTCAGGGACCTAAGGATATTTTTCGATAGAAAAAACTCACATCATGGACCTAAAGATTTTTTCTACAGAAAAAAATCACCTCAGGGACCTCAGCAAAGTTTTTTCTATAGAAAAACCGAACTCAGAGCCCTGAGGAAAATTTTTATAGAAAAAAACCCATCTCAGGGACCTGAGGAGTGTTTTTTTTTTTTTTTGTAGAAATACTAAACTCAGGGTCCTAAGGAAATCTTTCTGAAGATAAATTTTTCTTCAGGGACCTGAGGAAATTTTTTCTGATGAGAAACTTTACCGCACGTCCCTGAGGAAATTCTTTCATTAGAAAAAATTCTTCTAGTGAAATAACTCACCTCAGGGACTTGATGATATTTTCTCTGGAGAAAAATCTACCACAGGGACTTGAGTATTTTTTTTATAAAAAACATTCAGGGACTTTCTTCTTTCTATAAAAAAAACCCACCTCAGTGACTCGGGGAAATTTTTCTATAGAACAAACACACCTCAGGGATGTGAGAAAATTTTTTTTATAGACGAAACCCAACTCTGGATCTTAGGAGTTTTTCTATAGAAAAAAGAAAAATCCACCACAGGGACCTGAGGAAATATTTTTTGTATAGAAGAAACCCACCTCCGAACCTGAGCAAATTTTTTCTATAGAGAAAACCCACCTCAGGTACCTGAGCAAATTTTTTCTATAGAAAAAAGCCCACCTCTGCGACCTGTGCAATTTTTTCTATAGAAAAAAACTATTTTAAGGTTCCAGAGACATTTTTTCTATAGAATAAAATCCATCTCAGGGACCTGAGGATATTTTTTCTATAGAAAAAATCCACATCAGGGACCTGGAGAAATTTGTTCTATAGCAAAAACGCACGTCAGAGACGTGAGGGAATTTTTTCTATAGAAAAAAATCCACCTCAGGCACCTGAGGATATTTCTTTCTATTGAAAAAATCCAACTCAGGTACCTGAGGAAATTTTTTCTATAGATACCCGAGGAAATTTTTTCTATAGAAAAAACCCACCTGTGGGACCTGAGGAACTTTTTTTACAGAAAAAAGACCACTTCAAGCACCTGAGGAAATTTGTTCTAAAGAAAAAACTCACCACCAGTGACCTGAGGAATTTTTTCTATAGAAAAAAACCCACATATGTTTATATGTCTTCTACCTTACCCCACTCCTGACTGATGTTGTTACTCATTTAAAAAATATTTCTATTTCTATTCTAATTTTCCATCCATCAATGTTTAAAAAATAACATCAATCAATATAATTCAAATTAATAGATATTTTAGAAAACTTTCACTGACCATCCTTCTGTTAACCATCTTTATAAAAATATCATGGTCATGAGTTAGTTTCAAATCTGTTAAATCTAATCAAATTAAAAAAAATCCAATTAAGTTAGCCTTCAAAGTGAAAATCCGGTGCTATCTATAAGGATGTGAAATAAAATATTTTGTAAGGCTGGGGGTTTGGTGATTTAAAAACCAAATTAAACATGGAAAGAGAAATGCTAAACTATGTTTATGTCCTACACGAAATGATTGATTAAAGTTGGGTATTTAAGTTGTTGATGTTATGTTTCTCTTTCTTGTTTATGGTGCCACACCATGGAGATTTAACATAAAAGATATAGGAAGAAAAAAAGAAAATTTTCAAACGTGTTAGGAAAACAAACAACGTTAAAAAAAGGAAATGACAACACACACAACACACATGCATCTGTATATCATCAGGAAACATAATAAAATTGAAATCAGGTCACCCGGGAAACCCACACAAATACAGAGTTACACAAATGTTAAAAACTTTTCTGATTTTCAATACGAAAAATGACAGTTGTGAGATATAAGAAGGGGGAGGTGGTGGCATCCATCATATCATTGGATCTTTTTAAGAAATATTTAAAACACAACACATCACAACAATATCACATAACAGTTTCTTTATCATTAAATAAATTGGCCCACCATAACCTTATTGTCGGCCTTGTTTAAAGCTCTCACCTTACCTAGCATCCTTGTTACCCTCCCCTCAAAAGTTTTCGTTCATTTTAATAACTCTGTCAATAAATCTAATTATCAATTACCAATTTTATTATTATTAGTATTATTAATTTAATACATGACTGCATTTGCCCCAATTATAAACTCAACTCATCTCACATAGCTTTGCTGGCAAGGATACTCTGCCGAAATATAAAGTTGCATAGGTGACCTGACCATGCAGTTGATAATTTTTCATTTGATCAAATTTGTTGTCCAAATAAAATTAAAACTAATTAATTGTATATAAGAAAGAAATTGGCTTTGAAATTGGATAATTGACACCAACATAAAAAATGGGAAAATTATTGACAAAAAGAATAAAACAACATAATATTTTTTAAAACAATATTGCGATATAAAAAACCTTCATCAGTCAACTGAGAATTTTTTTCTATAAAAAACACCCTCAGTGATTCGCTGAAGTTCTTTTATAGATAAAACAATCCTCGGTAGAAATGAGGACATTATTCTATATGAAAAAATTATCCTTTGCGACCTGAGGAACTTTTTTTCTATACGAAAAACCCCACCTCAGGTCCCTGGGGAAATTTTTTCTATACGAAAAAACCCCACGTCAGGTTCCTTAGGAAATTTTTATATGAAAAAACCCACCTAAGTTTCCTGAGGAAATGTTTTGTACACGAAAAAACCCACCTCAGTGTCCCGAGAAATTTTTTTCTATAGAAAAACCCATCCTCAGATTCCTTAGGAAATATTTTATACGAAAAATCCCCTCCAGTTTCCTGAGAAAATCTTTTCTATACGAAAAAACTCACCTCAGTTTCCTGAGGAAATGTTTTCTAAACGAACAGATTCCTAGGGAAATGTATTCTATAGAAAACCCCATCCTCAGATTCCCGAGGAAATCTTTCCTACAGAAAAAACCATCCTGAGATTCATGAAGAAATTTTTTCTATAGAAAAAACCAATGAACGGAAACAAACAAAACGATTCCCGTACTAATCACACAAAGCCACAAACTTTTCAGCTTCTGTGAATCGTTTCATTCTCACAACCAAAACAAAAACACAAACTTTTCAATGTAAAAAGATGGAAACCGTACGATTGCGGAAATGTAACTTCGGTTATGCTTTGCCGAGTTGTTTCATTCACCACCGAAACAAGAAGTATTTTTGGGAAACGTTTGCCGTGCGTATTGTCAATGACACACTCAGACACACACACATGTGATTGCTTAACAACCCTATAAGATAGCATCAGCATACCACAGTGAATTTTATCAACCACCAATCAGCATACCACAGTGAATTTTATCAACCACCAAACGTTTTTGATTCATTCACATGTGTTTAGTACTATTCCGTTTTCTATCTGCTCTTGTGGAGTTGAGTACTTTTCGCTTTTCGTTTTGTTCGCACTCACGAATATAAACAAAACAAAACTAAATAGCGAGCTCGGCCAACGAGGGTTATGTTTCGTTTTGTATTGTTCCTATGGAAAATACGAAACGAAACGATTGGAAATGTTATTTAAAGTATTTTTACGTACTCTGGAAAAAACACACCTCACGGAACCTGAAGAAATTTTTTCTATAGAAAAAACCCACATCACGGACCTGAGGAAATGTTTTCTATAGAAGAACCCACCGCAGGATCCTGCGGAAAATTTTTCTATAGATATAGAAAAAAAAACAATTCAGGGACCTGAGGAAATATTTCCATAGAAAAGACCTACCTCAGGGAGCTGGGGAATTTTTTTTATAGAGAAAACCCACCTCAGGTTCCTGTGGAAATTTTTTCTATAGAAAAACCCCACTTCAGGGACCTGAGGAAATTTTTCTATAGAAGAAACCCACCTCAGGGACCGGCGGAAATGTTTTCTATAGAAGAAACCCACCTCAGGAACCTAAGGAAATATTTTCTATAGAAAAAAACCCAACTCAGGGACCTAAGGAAATACTTCCATAGAAAAGACCCACCTCAGGGAGCTGGGGAAATATTTTCTATAAAAACTCAACTCAGTGACATGAGGAAATTTTTTCTATAGAAAAAACCCACTTGAGGGACCTAAGGAAATATTTTCTATAGAAAAAACCCAACTCAGGGACCTGAGGAAATATTTCCATAGAAAAGACCCAACTCAGGGACCTGAGGAAATATTTCCATAGAAAATACCCTCCTCAGGGAGCTGGGGAGATTTTTTTTATAGAGAAAATACACCTGCGGGACCTAAAGAAAATTTTTCTATAGAAAAAACCCACATCACTGACCTGAGGAAATATTTTCTATAGAAAAAACCCAACTCAGGGACATAACCCAACATCAGGGACCTGAGGAGATTTTTCCATAGAAAAGACCCACCTTAGGTAGCTGAGGAAATTTTTTCTATAGAAACAAACCATCCTCAGGTTCCAGAGGAAATTTTTTTGATAGAGAAAACCAGTTTCAGAGGAAATTGTTTCTATAAAAAAAAACACCTCCAGGATCTGAGAATTTTTTTCTATAGAAAAACCCCACCTCCAAGACCTGAGGAATTTTTTTTCTATAGAACAAACCCACCTCAGGGACAAGAGGAAATTTTTTCTATAGGAAAAACCCACCTCAGGGACCTGAGGAAATATTTTTGTATAAAAAAACTACCTCTGGGACCTGAGGATGTTTTTCTATAGAAAAAACCCACCCCAGGGACCTGAGGAATTTTTTTCTATAGCAAAAACCCATCTCAGGGACCTGAGGAAATTTTTTCTATAGCAAAAACCCACCTCAAGGTACCTAGAGAAATTTTTTCTATAGATAAAACACACTTCACGGAACCTGAGGAAATTTTTCTTATAGAAAAACCCACATCAGGGACCTGAGGAAATATTTTCTATAGAAAATACCATCCTCAGGTTCCAGAGAACCCATAAGAAAACCCACCTCCAGGACCTGAGGAATATTTTTCTATAGGAAAACCCACCTCAGGGAGCTGGGGAAATATTTTCTATAAAAAACTGAACTCAGGGACATGAGGAAATTTTTTCTATAGAAAAAACCCACCTCAGGGACCTGATGAAATTTTTTCTATAGAAAAAACCCAACTCAGGGACCTGAGGAAATATTTCCATAGAAAAGACCCACCTCAGGGAGCTGGGGAAATTTTTTTTATAGAGAAAACACACCTGCGGGGCCTAAAGAAATTTTTTCTATAGAAAAAACCCACATCACGGACCTGAGGAAATATTTTCTATAGAAAAAACCCAACTCAGGGACATGAGGAAATTTTTTCTATAGAAAAAACCCACCTCAGGGACCTGAGGAAATTTTTTCTATAGAAAAACCCACATCAGGGACCTAAGGAAATTTTTTCTATAGAAAAAACTTACCTCAAGGACCTGAGGAAATTTTTTCTATAGAAAAAACTTACCTCAGGGACCTGAGGAAATTTTTTCTATAGAAAAAACTTACCTCAGGGACCTGAGGAAATTTTTTCTATAGAAAAAACCCAACTCAGGGTCCTGAGGACATTTTTCTATAGAAAAAAATCATCCTCAGGTTCCAGAGGAATTTTCTTGATAGAGAAAACCATTCACAGATTCTAGAGGAAGTTTTTTCTATAGAAAAAACCCACCTCAGGGACCTGAGGAAATTCTTTCTATAGAAAAACCCACATCAGGGACCTGAGGATATTTTTTTCTATAGAAAAAACTTACCTCAGTGTCCTGAGGAATTTTTTTCTATAGAAAAAACTTACCTCAGGGACCTGAGGAAAATTTTTCTATAGATAAAAAAACATCCTCACGTCCCAGAGGAAATTTTTTCTATAGAAAGAAACCATCCTCAGGTTCCAGAGGAAATTTTTTGATAGAGAAATCCATTCACAGGTTCCTGAGGAAAGTTTTCTATACAAAAAAATTCTCCTCAGTTTCGTGAGGAAACATTTTCTATATAAAAAAACTTACCTCAGATCCCTGAGGTTCCAGAGGAAATTTTTCTATAGAAAAACTCCACCTCAAGGACATAAGGAATTTTTTTTTCTATAGAAAAAAAACCACCTCCAGGACCCGAGGAATTTTTTGCTAAAAACCATCTCAGGGACCTGAGGAAATTTTTTCTATAGCGAAAACCCACCTCCGGACCTGAGCAGGTTTTTTCTATAGAAAAAAACCCCAACTCAGGCACCTGAGCAAATTTTTTCTATAGAAAAAACCCCAACTCAGAGCCTAGAGCAAATTTTTTCTATAAAAACCCACCTCAGGGACCTGAGGAATTTTTTTTTTTTGTCTATAGAAAAACCTAAACCCCTTTCCTGACTATTGTTTATACTCATTTGAAAAATATTTATTTCTAATTTTCCATCCATCAATGTTTAAAAAATAACATCAATCAATATTATTCAAATTAATATTTATTTTCAAACACTATCACTGACCCTCCCTTTGTTAACCTTCTTTATAAAAATCTAACAATTCATTGATGGAGTTGACATGCTCATCAGTTGATGGCAAATCTTTTAAATGTAATCAAATCAACGAAAAATCCAATTAAGTTGACCTTCAAAGTGAAAATCTGTACATATCTATAAGGATGTGATATAAACTACCTTGTAAGGTTAGTTTTTTGCTGATTAAAAAAACCCCAAATTAAACATGCAAAAAGAAATGCTAAACTATGTTTATGTCCTACACGAAGTGATTGATTAAAGTCGGTTATTTAAGTCGTTTACTGTGTGTTTCTTTTTCTTGTTTATGCTGTCACACTATGGATATTTAACGCGAAAGATATAGGATGAAAAAAGAAAACTTTCAAACGTGTTAAGAAAACAGAAAACAAACAACATTGAAAAAGGAAATGACAATACAAACAACACACATACGCACGTACACATCATCCGAAAACATAATTAAATTGAAAGCAGGTCACCCGGGAAACCCACACAAGCACAGAGCTACACAAATGTAAAAAACTTTTCTGATTTTCAATACAAAAGATGACAGTTGTGAGATATAAGAAGGTGTGAAACAACACACACTAAATGAAACAAAAAATAATGAAAGTAATCAACTTATGGGAAAAAAGGGTTTCTTCATTTAGATGGGGGAGGTGGTGGTATCCATCATATCATTGGATCTTTTCAATAAATATTTAAAACTCACAACATAATAACAATACCACATAACAGCTTTTATTTTATCATTAAAAATTTGGCCCAATATAACCTTATCGTCGTCCTTGTTTAAAGCTCTGACCCTACCTAGCATCTTTGTTACCCCTCCCCCCAAAAGTTTTCGTTCATTTTAATAACTTTGTCAATAAATCTAATTATCAATTACCAATTTTATTATTATTAGTATTATTAATTTCATACATGACTGCATTTGTCCAAATTATAAACTCCACAGAAGATAAAGTTGCGTAGGTGACCTGACCATGCAGTTGATAATTTTTCATTTGATCAAATTTGTTGTCCAAATATAATTAAAACTAATTAATTGCATATAAGAGAGAGATATACAATAAAAACAGACATGCAGGCACGCACCAATGCAGAGTGACACGAGACATTTACCATAAAATGACAGGACAGTCAGGAGAGTAGCCAATGTTAAAAACACATATTCGCCATAATTACATTCAAACACATTGAGGTCACAATAATTGACCAATTGACATCAAAATAAAAATAAGGAAATTATTAAAAACAAGTAAGCAAAGGCTATAGTCGGACGGGGCCGACCATGTGATACCCTACACCACAACCTGTAGGAATTAGCAATGTGCAACCGCCTTGCACGCTGATACCCATCAAATTGTGATGGGATGTTGGCGATATTTCCTGAGTATTTCAGCCATGAAAAACGTCTGTACAAGTGGCTACTTAGGACACGCCGTTCGGACTCGGCGATAAAAACTAGGTCACATATCAATAACTTAATATGAATCCATCGATATAAGAGAAGCCTCCCTAGTCTTCACTGGGATGTTTGTAGAAAGATATATAAATTATACATTTCTATATAATATTTGAAAATTGGAAAATTCACATTGATTAGCCCCTCCTGCTACATCTTCAAATTGTTTTGAAGATCAGGTTCATTTTGGAATACATCTAAAATAAATAAATATATATACCATGCAATTTGGTATGTTTGATAATTGGAAAAATTGCGAGTTTATTGAATAACTATCGTCCAAAATTGTGCACTTGTACCTCACATATGCTTCGAAAATAGTTCATTGTGGGCATATATTGTGATATCAAAAAAAATATATATATATTTTATACCGGTAAAAATAACTAACAATGTATAGAAATTCAAAAATTTTGCATGCAAACAAATTTATAAATCCCAAAATTATTCATATTCAATTATACCGCAAAGAAGATAGTATAAGTCAGCAGCGCTAACGGTGATATATATACCTTCAGCCTCTAAAAATATATTTATTTTATAACACGAGTTTCAAAATACGTGGAATCTGTAGGTATCGTAATATGGGGCTATACCAAATCAATTTTAGTAAGCTAAATGCTGGAAATATTTGAGAATTATTTTTTCAGATTTTTAATTTTAGTTGGAGCCGGCAGGGGTTTTTGGAACTTCTGGACTATTATCTCAGGAAGTATGATTTACCCCGGGAAAGGGACCAGAATAGGGAACGTAAAAAGAACCTTTTTCAAAAAAAAAAATAATAATAATCAAATAGATCCGATACGGGTCCTCAAACGGACGGACGAAGGATGGACCGATATGGTCCATATTCCGAGCTGACACATGACTGGATGGAATAATACGATGTGTAAAGTTTCGACCAATCAGAAAATCTCCTTGAGAGTTAAATTGCGGATTTGCGGCGCAAGTACAATCTGCTGAAAAAAATTCAATACGATTCGAGAGAACTCTTAAATGTCCCTTTTCCGAATTTTGTGTGGGATGTACCTTAAGGACCGCTATAGTCTTATCCGATCTATATCTGGAAGGAATAATAATATATGGAAAGTTTGGAGCAAGTCGCTTGCTCACTTCACCAGTTATCGTTCACACAATTTTTCGAGACAATTTTTAACTTTTTTGGGGGAGGTGTGGACCGACATAGCCTACATTCGAACTTAAACAAAGTTTGGGCAAAATGTTACATTGTATAAAATTTGCTTCTAATCGGTAGATCCGTTCGAGAGTTATCGTGCGCATCAGCCAGTTAGACATTAAGAGAGACAGATGAACGGACAGCGCTAAATAGACTCCAAATTGTCTGAAACGAATTTCGTCCAAATATACTTGGGGTCTAAAACCAATATTTCGATGAGACACATCTTTGGTCGTATTTTGTTTGTATCTTTTTACCCTAAATCCTGAGGTATAAAACAGGTGGAGAGGCGACCCCATGTTGCAATATTTGTATAAAAATCCAGTTTGACAACTGAACTGAAAATTTCTCTGTCATGATAGAGACAATTTGTAGCATGAGAGGACATTGTGGTTCTCTACACAAACACATTATATGTCAGGCAATAGGTGCGTTATCTAGCAGACACATTATTGCAATTTGATCAGGGGAAAGGTCAGTATTCATTATTTCATATGTAGTCTACTTTGCCGGTATATGCCCTCCAGGACTGAAAATATGGACCAAAAATAAAATTTGTATATTTTTCATACAAAAGTAATGGCCTAAGTCAACCGCTAAATAATATCAGATAATCATGCAAAATTATAGGCATTTTCTTCAACCTAAAATCTTACTTCGTGCAAAATTTCGTGACTATTGAGCTATAATTGCGACCTCTAGCGGGTTTATGATTACACTACAAACAAAAAATGGATATATTAGGCTGTATCTCTGTTATCTGATCACGTACATCAACATAATTGACATCAATTGAAAGGTCAAGAGATCGTCTTCCAAATATAACTCACGAGTGGGGAAGGTGCCTTTCAGGAACAAAGATGTAAGCTGTTTATTAAAAATTTTCACAATTTTCACACAAAAGTTATGGCCCATTTAACCCTCTAAATATTATCTGATCGCCACCTCAAATTGCAAGCTTCCTCTTTGTCATATACTCTTACCTTATTTAAAATTTCGAGGCGATCGGACTATTATTGCGACCTACAGAGCAGCTGCAAAATCGGATAAAAATTATGTTTTTGGTCCATTTCACCCGCTAAATATTTCACTATCATCACCAATTAAAATAGCGATCTATTCTGATGTGAAACCGACCTCCATACCAAATTTCGTGACGATCGGTCCATAATTGCGGCCTGGAGTTTGATTACAATTTATAATGGACAGACGGACACACGGACGGACGGACGGACACACATCTCAAAATCGCTTTATCTCGCCGAGATATGAAGATTGGTATACCACATTGGGGGTCTCCGACGAATATTTCGCGGTGTTACATGAATTTTTCCCAAAACAAACTTATAATACCCTTTCCACATAGTGGTGTAGGGTATAAATAATATCCTATAAACAATTGCGAGAGGTATAAAATTTTTCTATATAAAAAACCATCCATCCTTTGAAACAAGCCATCCTTAGTCAGCTGGGTACTTTCTGTCTTTAGAAAAAAAAGAAACACACTCAGAGACTGACGTTTTTTTAAGAAAAAAAAACCACCTTTAGGCCCTTTAGAAAATGTTTTCTATACGAAAAATTCGATTTTCTATAGAAAACCATCATCAGGAAACCAATAAATAACTGGTATTCGATATTGTTCCACAAACATCCCTGAAGGTACAAGGGAGACTTCTCTCATATCAATTAAGGCACGCCGATTCATGTTAGCTCAATAATATTGGGCCTACTGTTTATCGCCGAGTCCGAAGGGCGTGTCTTACGACACCACTTGTAGAGAAGTTTTACATGGCTGAAATACTAAGAAAATGTCGCCAACATTACTGAGGGGTGTTTTGCCACCGTTGAATTTGATGTTGCCTGGCCTGGGAATCACACCGCAGACCTTCCGAGTGCAAGGAGGGAGTGCATACCATTGCACGACGCACAATGGTGCCTCAGTGGACAAAAATCGAAACATGTGTTTTCGACTTTTTATAATTTTATGGTTTCATTTTATAGAGAACATTTCAAATAGGACAATCGTGAAAGAATTTTGTCGATATATGGTGTAACTATAAAGCTATAGCTCCTCAAACATAGAACATTTTTCGTAGTTAGCTTATATTGAAATATATAAAAAAGTACCACATCTTCATGGAACTGTATTTAAACAAGTTATTAGAAATGTTAAAACTTTTGAATTGGGAATCAAAGAGTGGTCAATAGCCTTCCTTTTTGTGAACAAAAAAGTTTACATATAATGTTTACACATAAAGTATTCTTGTGTTGATTGAAGCAATAGCATGTTATACATTACTCACGAATTTCGCTAATTTCATGGAGTGTATCTAAAAATTGCAGCAAATTGCATCTTCGGGCATGTGGTACATGAAACTCACATCCCTTTCGAATAAAATTATGCAAAAATTACATCCGACAAAATCCGATTCTTTGAGACATAACCACAATTTTATAAACTGTGTGTACGAAAAATGCAAGTTTGGTTAGTATAAACATGACTGTACGAGTAGTTTCCATTAATTTTATTTAAAATTTAAATCCACTATGTGGCAACTCCAGGCAGGCTGTTATAGAGGTAATATTAAAAACAAAAGTACTATTATATACAGGGACTTCATCCAAATTTGAAAGAAAAATTGTTTAAATCGGTAAAATTGAAGCAAAAATCACATATTAAATTAAAATTGACTGAGTAATAGCAAAATCGGAGAATGATATATAGGGACAATATCAAAATCTGAACCGATTTTTCTCAAAATCGATAAAACTGATCAACGGACTATGCAAACATCGCATATTCAATTAGAAGGATATTCAATTAAAATTGACCGATTTTTTGTAAAATCGGTAAAAGATATATATGGGGGTTATATCCAAATCTGAAGCGATTTTTATCAAAATCGGTAAAACTGATTAGGAGCCTAAGAAAATATCAGATATTTAATTTGGAGGCTATTCTCCTAAAATTGACCGAGTAACAGCAATATCGGGGAAAGATATATATGGGGGCTATATTAAAATCTGAACCGATATGGCCCAAGGTTGGTATTTTTCATTCCTATGCTCTCAAAAGTACTTATACAAAAATTCATCATCCTAGGTCAACTCCTTCTATTTTTGTCCACGTTTACAAGGAAGCGGCACCACGTTTACAAGGAAGCGGCACCACTGTGCGACGGTGGCACACAGGAAACTGGAATAAAAAAGCCATTGGAACCTCCTATATAAAACCCATCGCAGGAACATGTGGAAATTATTTCTACAGAAAAAAAATTCACCTCAGTGAATGGAGGAAATTGTTTCTGTTTGTTTTGTTTTGCTTGAAGTTTCAATCTCATTTGATTGTTTTTAAGACTGGAGTATTATCCCATTGGCTTAAACTTCATCATTACATTCTGTTACTTACACAGATTAATGTTTTTCAAAACGAACTGACAGTGTTGCAAAATTTTACTGATCGCAACAACTATCAGCAGGGAAAGTGAGTGTGATTCTCATTTATTTGAGAATACTAGACACTATATTTTCACTTCGGACTTTCTTTATAACTCCCTGGGAACAAATAAGCAGTTATTTAATACGACGTTTTTATACCCTACACCACTATGTGGGGAGGGTATTATAAGTTGGTTTTGGCCAAAAAGTTTGTAACGCATCGAAATAATGGTCGTAGACCCATACTTATATATACCAAAATGAATGTCTCGACGAGCTGAGTCGATCTGGCTATGTGTGTCCGACCGTCAGTCCGTCTGTCCGTCCGTCTGTCCATCTAAACCTTGTAATCACGCTACAGGTCGCAATTTTGATCGGATCGTCACGAAATTTTGGGTGTTGATGGGGGTCCCGGAGGGGAAGAAGCCTATTGATTTTGGTGATGGTCGAATAATATTTAGGGGTCGGAATGGGCAAAAACCTTATGTGGATAAAAAGACAACGTTTTTTTTCAAAGCGAATATCTCAGCTTCTGTATGGGGTATATCAAAAGCAAAACCTGACCATGAAAGTAGAAAATATCACCTTTCTAACGATGTAAAGTAGGTTCTCGTGAATGATCAAACAACGAAGATATCACAATAGTCGCAAATTAAACCCAAATTTTCATGTTTGCGATTTTAGTTATAATGACAAATATCACAGCTTTGGTTGGATACTTTCCAAAAGCAAGGCCTGACTATGAAAGTAGAAGATCCCATCTTTATAATGATGCAAACCAGGTCGGCGTAGGTGACCAAATAACGGAGATATCGCAATATTCGATAATACATCCCATTTTTCAATTTTTTTGGAAATCACGCTACTGGGCGCAATTTTGATCGGATCGTCACGAAATTTCGAGGGTTAATGGGGGTCTCACAGAGGAGGAAGCCTATTGATTTTGGTGATGGTCGGATAATATTTAGGGGTCGGAATGAGCAAAAAGAAAAGAAAAAAAGAAAAAGTCAATATATATAAAATATCACCTTTACAACAATGTAACGTAGGTTGTCGTAGGTGGTCTAACAACGAAGATATCGCAATAGTCGCTAATAAAACCCATTTTTGCGATTTTAATAATAATGACGGATATCACACCTTTGGTTGGGGACCTTCTAAAAGCAAAGCCAGACTAAGAAAGTAGAAAATCCCATCTTTGAAATTATGCAAAGTAGGTTGGCGTAGGTAGTCAAATAATAGAGATATCGCAATAGATTTTTTCCCACTTTTTCTGCAATCACACTACAGGTCGGAATTTTGATCGGATCATCAGGAAATTTTCTCACAGAGATAGAAGCCTATTGATGTTGGTGATGTCGACAGTAGTCAAATATAAAATTAAATATTAATTATTTTGGTTCAGTTCGCCTTAAGTCATTTGGTATAAAAGCCAGATAGGTGAAAACTTTCGTATCTCCATAAAAGAAATGTTTTCTAGTGAAAAGATTATTCACAGAGGTAGTGGTGTAGGGTATCACATAGTCGGCCCCGTACCGACTATAGCCTTTTCTCACTTGTTGTTTTTGCAAATTTCTCCACCTGTATATGGTCTCTCTATATTATCAACAATTATCAACAATATCATGATTTCATCCCGGCGAAAGGAATTATCAATTGGCTTTTCAGTTTTTAAATGATGCCTTTTTAGCGAAAAACCGAGCTCTTTAAGTGTCTATTATTCTCAAATAAATGAGAATTACACTCACTTTTCGGCTTTCCCAAAAACATCAAAACAAAAATATTTGCAAACAACTATCAGCACGGAAAGTGAGTGTGATTCTCATTTATTTGAGAATACTAGACAGTATATTTTCACTTCGGACTATCTTTATAACTCCCTGGGAACAAATAAGCAGTTATTTAATACGACGTTTTTGTTTTTGCAAATTTCTCCACCTGTATATGGTCTCTCTATAAACGGCCATAACTATTATCAACAATAATTCATTAATTTCTTCTGTAATGCCTCCGCGTTATTCACTGCGTGAATTGACAACCATATTTAATGATTTTTTTTGCTTTAACAGTTTAACGGTTTTCTATAGTATTTTGTTCGCACCTCCCCCACTCAGTTCAACATGTCATAACAAAACCGGCTATAATGGTTTGGCTGTTTTTGTTTTGGTCGTTTTTTATCGTATTGATGTTGCACTTTTCCGATTTTGACTTTAAGTTTTTATTGACGTTTTTTGGATATTTTGGCATATAACAGCCAAACCATTGAGATTTTCGATCCAACACACAGACAAACATTGTAGCCAAGACAGTAATTGAAAACTCTCTAATACATCGCAAAAGCATTGGAACGCTCCTTCAGGCAGTTTTGGCCTTAACAATGTGCAAACTTTTCGGAAAATGTCTATAAATGACATTGTGGGTGGTATCAGACTTAAACCACTATAACTTAGCCATTTGTTAACCGATTTAAACAAATAATAACTTGTTCTAAAGATATTATTCATCCCTTTAAAAGGAAGAAGGGTCACTAGAAATCCGTTGTGGATTTTCGTTTTCGTTTAAATTTGAAAATGTAAGAAACCCAGATTTTCACTACTTTTACCGCTATAAAAAATAAAACGAAGTGACCCAAACGAAATAAAGGCATTGTCGTTGTCCATGTATCCCAACACGATATAATTTTGCATCAGAACATTTGAATATTTTTCGGGTCAAATTTTGTAGCACAATGTCATTTATCGACATTTTCCGAAAAGTTTGCACATTGTTAATGCCAAAACTGCCTGAAGGAGCGTTCCAATGCTTTTGCGATGTATTAGAGAGTTTTCAATTAATGTCTTGGCTACAATGTTTGTCTTTGTGTTGGATCGAAAATCTCAATGGTTTGGCTGTTATATGCCAAAATATCCAAAAAACGTCAATAAAAAACTTAAAGTCAAAATCGGGAGGCTCGATTTTCACGGTAGATATATGGTCCAGTGGATTTTTTTGCTCAGTTCAATCCCAGGAATCAGAAACGCGAAGGGCTCATTAAGGTTTTTTTCCTTCCACACAAATCGCCCCACCCTAGTATATACCCTTTCTAGCCTAAAGGCTGAGGGTATAATAAATACAAAATATGTAACGTCACAATATTTCTTATGGGACTTCCCTCAAGAAATATGTTTACTAAATTATTTACTGTTGATTTGCCTATGTGCGTGTGAATTCAAATTTAAAACAAAGACACAATGGCTGGCTTTTGGCCTCCGGCCAATTAATACAATTTATTTTGTAATTGTTTATTTGCTAGGAGTTATCTCGGTTATCTCGGTTACTACTTTTCTACTTCCTTTAATGTGAGTAACCCATATTCGAACACAAAAATAAACGTGAGCTTTTTAAATATTATTTTTTTAACCAACTACATACTTAAAACTTGGATTTTTTATAATTTTTTTTCAACCACCTACAGACCATAAAAGTGGATTTTAAACAATTCTTTCAACAACTCGCAGACCATAAAACGTTGATTACTTAAACAATTTTTTAAATTTTTTTCAACCACTCACTAAACATAAAACGTGGATTTTTTAAAAAATTTTTCTCAACCACCCAGACACTATAAAACGTGAATTTTTAAAAAATTGTTTCAACCACACACAGGCCATAAAACGTGGATTTTTTAAACAATTTTTTTTCAACCACGCACAGACCATAAAAAATCGATTTTTAAAACAAATTTTTCAACCACCCACAGACCATAAAATGTGGATTTTTAAACAATTTTTTTCAACCACTCACAGACTATAAAACGTGGATGTTTTAAACAAATTTTTTCAACCACCCACAGTCCATAAAACATCGATTTTTAAAACAAATTTTTTCAATCACCCACAGACCATAAAATGTGGAATTTTTAAACAATTTTTTTAACTACCCACAGACCATAAAACGTGAATTTTTTAAACAATTTTTTTTCAACCACCCACAGACAATAGAAGCTGAATTTTTTATACAATTTTGTTCAAACACCCATAGACCATATTTTTAAATTTTTTTCATATCTATATATATAAAAAAGGATGATGTTAGTTACTACGCTTATAACTCAAGAACGGCTGAACAGATTTTGACAATTCGCACCAATTCCGTATGGTCTCATGGCAGAAAAGGATAAAACCTAAAAAAATCGCGAAAATTTGCGAAAAATTTGCAAAAATATTTTTTCAATTAAGTCAATTTTTCCACAAATTTCTATCGAGTTTCGCGTTTAGAGTAAATCTTGGCACTTATTTGGACAGTTTTTGGCGAAAATTGTATTTGCACCTACTGTGAGGGTCCATTGTACGCCTTTGTCAATTTTTGAAAGTTGTATAGAATTTTTTATTCACAATCAAATCGATTTTCATTTATTTTCGTCTTTTTAGGAAATTAACAGCGAAAAATGGTTAAAAGGGCATAGTTTAGAGTTTGTAAAGATTAGTGGTGGTTTCGGTCAGATACCGATTGAAAAGACTAAAGTGGTTTCCACAGTTTTGAGGAAAAAGGTACAAGTCCACAAAATTGGTGGGTTAATTGAAACATCAAGAGCTCCGAGGTAATTTCATTGGAAGTGAAGTTGTGGCATATATGTATACTTTTAAACCGTAGGTAAAAACATCTTCGAAAGATAAACTTCCGATGTATGCGGTATAATATTTAAGCTGTACCAGATATATTTTGATACTGTTTAGATCGTGTCATGATACAAAAAAATGATGCCCCTACTGTAAAAGGAGTATGAATTCAATCAGTTAAGTTCACACAGATTTGGAAGGCAATTACAAACGGCCAAATACATACATACAAACATACATATGCACATTGGTACTGTTGGTACACTGTATGTATGTCATTCGAAAAAAGGATGATATTCAAAATTGGAAAAATCAAGAAATCGGAGGTACTGGAGTTTTTTTGGTCGAATTATCTGACAAATATTCTTTATCGACGACATAAGTAGGTAAATACTTATTAATCGTGATATTAATTTGACTATGTAATTTACGTCGAAATTAAATATAGGGTGGCCAAGTAATCGACAACAGTCACGTGTTAGTGTGACAAGCATCCGAAACACACAAAGAACGGCAACTAATAGAATAGCTCTGTCCATGTTACCAGAGCCATTGCATCTAATACCGAATTTGCAGTGCAAGTAGAATTCGGGCGATCACATTAAATAGAGAAGTCAGAAAAAATAAGTAAAAAAGCGTTAAGTCCAGTTTTTGGTGGAGATATTTTGTAATTACTAGAAACTTCAACGGTCAAATTACAGGTAGTTCGATCAAAAATTTAAGCTAAAATACTCAAATACTCAAAATACCAAAAATCGGGAGGTACCGCTATATGGGGGCTATACCAAAACATGCACCTTGACTGTTTTTAGTGGATATTCTTTGGGAACCACTGGGAACCACAAACCTGAAATTACAGATAGTTCGGTCAAGAAATGTAATTAAAAATACGGAAAATCGGGAGATACCGTTGTATAGGGGCTCTACCAAAAAATGGACTTTTGTTGACAGTTTCTGGTGGAGATGTTTTGTGATTACTAGGAACCTCAACCGTCAAATTACAGGTAGTTCGGTTAAAAACTTTAGCTAAGCTAAATGGAGGCCAAAACATGGACCTATGCTGACGATTTTTGGTGGAGATGTTTTGTGACCACTGGGAACCCCAAACGTGAAATTACAGGTAGTTCGGTCAAAAAATGTAAGTAAAATCCCCAAAATACCGAAAATCGGGAAGTAGCGTTATATGGGGGCTATACCAAAAAGTGTTCCGATATAACCCATCTTCGAACCTTCCCTGCCTATGGAAAAAAAGACACACAAAATATAGCGCTCTAGCTCAATTATTGCGAACGCTACAGTGATTACAACAGAAGGACACACAGACAGACGGTCATGGCTATATCGTCTTAGAATTTTATCCTGATCAAGAATATATGTGCAAATGATAAGTTCGATGTGTTACAAACAGAAAAACAAACTAAATATACCCTCCATACTATGGTGGAGGGTATAAAAACAGACGAAGGTGGTTACCTGATAACGATTGGATCAAAATGGGTAAATAGGTTAAAATGGGTTAATTGATTAAAACGCAAATTTAAATAAGCACTATATTCAGCATTAAATTCAAATTCATATTCAATTGCTTTAGTGAAATATCGTGTTCAGTGGTGGAAACAAGAATTGCAGAAAACGATCGATTATGAAACGAGTATGGCGTTATGATATTATTTTGCGTCAACTGCACTACCAAATATTTTTATTTACATCACAAAACGTGTTATTTGCTTAAAAAATATATCTTAGTCCCGATTTAGAGTTACCTAATTTTTTTCGCGGCTATTGTCAGTTTATAGAAGAGAGAGTCGAGGAAAACAGAAACACCTTACCTCTCAGTACCTTCTCTCTTCGTCAAACTGACAATTGTCGAAAGTACAATTGTGTAATGTGCATCTGCTTCAAAGATCGTGCTAAACAGTTCAAAACAAAGAAATATTTGCCATTGAACAAGGTGATATCAATAATAGTATTATAAGTTTGAACCAAAGCCATAAAGTTCTGTACCTAACAAACAGCGAGACGAAGTTCGCCGGGTCCCCTAGTATTTAAATAATTTTTTTCAACCACTCACAGACTATACAACCTTGATATTTAACACATTTTTTTCAACAAACCACAGTCTATACTACTTGGATTTTTATACCCTACACCACTATGTGGGGAGGGTATTATAAGTTGGTTTTGGCCAAAAAGTTTGTAACGCATCGAAATAATGGTCGTAGACCCATACTTATATATACCAAAATGAATGTCTCGACGAGCTGAGTCGATCTGGCTATGTGTGTGTGTCCGTCCGTCAGTCCGTCCGTCCGCCCGTCAGTCCGTCCGTCTGTCCGTCTGTTCATCTAAACCTTGTAATCACGCTACAGGTCGCAATTTTGATCGAATCGTCACGAAATTTTGGATGGTGATGGGGGTCCCGGAGGGGTAGAAGCCTATTGATTTTGGTGATGGTCGGATAATATTTAGGGGTCGGAATGGGCAAAAACCTTATGTGGATAAAAAGACAACGTTTTTTTCAAAGCGAATATCTCAGCTTCTATACGGGGTATACCAAAAGCCTGACAATAAAAGTAGAAAATATCACCTTTCTAATGATGTAAAGTAGGTTCTCGTAGGTGATCAAACAACGAAGATATCACAATAGTCGCAAATAAAACCCAAATTTTTATTTTTGCGATTTTAATTATAATGACGAATATCACAGCTTTGGTTGGGGACTTTCCAAAAGCAAAGCCTGGCTATGAACGTAGAAGATCCCATCTTTACAATGATGTAAACTAGGTCGGCGCAGGTGACCAAATAACGGAGATATCGCAATAGTCGGTAATACATCCCATTTTTCCACTTTTTTGGAAATCACGCTACAGGTCGCAATTTTGATCGGATCGTCAGGAAATTTTGAGGGTTAATGGGGGTCACACAGATGAAGAAGCCCATTGATTTTGGTGATGGTCGGATAATATTTAGGGATCGTAATGGGCAAAAAACTTATTTAGAGAAAAAGACAACGTTTTTCTAATCGAATATCTCAGCTTTAATATGGGGTATACCAAAAGCAGAACCTGGCCATGAAAGTAGAAAATATGGCCTTTCTAATGATGTAAAGTAGATTCTCGTAGGTGATCAAACAACGAATATATCGCAATAGCCGCTAATAGAACCCAACTTTTTATTTTTGCGATTTTAATAATAATGACGAATATCACAGCTTCGGTTGGCGATCTTCCAAAAACAAAGTCTGACTATGAAAGTAGAAAATCCAATCTTTTCAGTGATGCAAAGTAGGTTGCCGTAGGTGACCACATAACGATATCACAATAGTCGGCAATACATCCCATTTTTTAATTTTTTTGTAATCACGCTACAGGTCGCAATTTTGATCGGATCGTCACGAAATGTTGGAGGCTAATGGGGATCCTACAGAAAAAGAAGCCTATTAATTTTGGTGATGGTCGGATAATATTCAGGGGTCGGAATGGTCAAAAACTTATTTGGAGAAAAAGTCAACGTTTTATTTCAAAGCGAATATCTCCGCTTCTAAAAGGGGTATATCAAAAGCAAAACCTGCTAATGAAAGTAGAAAATATCACCTTTGCAACGATGTTACGTAGGTTGTCGTAGGTGGTCAAACAACGAAGATATCGCAAAAACCGCTAATGGAACACAACTTTTCATTTTTGCGATTTTAATAATAATGACGAATATCACAGCTTTGATTCGGGACCTTCCAAAAGCAAAGTCTGACAATGAAAGTAAAAAATCCCATCATTACAATGATGTAAAGCAGGTTGTCGTAGGTATCCAAATAACGGAGATATCGCAATAGTCGGTAATACATCCCATTTTTCCACTTTTTTGGAAATCATGCTACACCTCGCAATTTTAATTGGATCGTCACGAAATTTTGGGTGTTATTGGAAATCATGCTACAGCTCGCAATTTTAATTGGATCGTCACGAAATTTTGGGTGTTATTGGGGGTCCCACAGAGAAAAAACCTTTTGATTTTTGATAATGGTCGGATATTATTCAGGGGTCGGAATGTAAAAAAAAATATTTGGAAAAAAGACCAACAATTTATTTCAGAGTTAATATCTCCCTTCTGTAGGAGGTATATCGAAAGCAAAACCTGGTAAGGAAAGTAGAAAATATCAATAACAGAGATATCGCAACAGTCGGTAATGCATCCCTTTTTCCATTTTTGTGCAATCACACTACGAAATTTTGATCGGATCCTCACGAAATTTTGGGGGTTGATGGGGGTCTAACAGAGAAAGAAGCCTATTGATGGTTGGCATACATCCCACTTTTCCATTTTTTATTTGGGTTGTACTGTCGATGCACTTAAATGCGTTTCAAAAAAAATGACCTGTGTTAATGAAGACATTCAGAGCAAAGGCGCTAAGCTATCCCAATTTTAATATTTTGAATTTAATTAGTCAAAAGCTTATGAACAGGGGTAGTGGTGTAGGGTATCACATAGGCGGCCCCGAATCGACTATAGCCTTGGCTCACTTGTTTAAAATTATTTTTCAACAACCCACAGACCATAAAAGGTGGATTTTTAAAAAAAAATTTCAACCACCCACAGACCACAAAAAGAGGATTTTTAAAAAATTTTTTCAACCAACCATATACAAAAAAGGTGGATTTTTTAATCAATTTGTTCAACCACCCACAGACCATAAAAACCTGGATTTTTAAACAATTTTTTTCAACCACCCACAGACCATAAAACGTGGTTTTTAAACAATATTTTTAATTACCCACAGACTATGAAACGTGGATTTTTTAAACATTTTTTTTTCAACCACAAACAGACCACAGACCATAGAAAGTGAATTTTTTAAACAATTTTTTTTAACTACCCACAGACCATAAAACGTGAATTTTTTAAACAATTTTTTTCAAACACCCAAAGACCAGAACACGTGGATTTTTTAAACAATTTTTTCAAACACCCAAAGACCATAAAAAGTGGATTTTTTAAACAATTTTTTTCAAACACACAAAGACCATAAAACGTGGATTTTTTATACGATTTTTTCAACCACCTACAGACCATAGAATTTGAATGTTTTATAAATTTTTTTACACCACCCACTGGCCACAGAACGTTGATTTTTTAAACATTTCTTTTAAAAAGCGTATTTTTAAAATATTTTTTTTTTCGTGGGAAACTAACAATATTAATATTACCTTTTAATGTGAAAATCCATTCATAGATTTCAAAAATCATAACGCTTTTTAGACCTTCATTTATAAAAGCGCATTCAACTGCAATTGAAAATATCAGCTTTATTTTAGTCAATTTCAAATATTACCCAACCATCGATAAATCCTTTGATTCCTGACCATTACAACAACAAAAATCTCTGTCCTAAAACACCTTTCAATCAAAACAAAGTAGAGGAATTTAAACAAAAAATCCATTTGCTTTATGATTATTGGCCATTTATATTTTTGATATTTTTCAAATATTTTTCCCAATAACACTTATATATATTTCGTTGGTGTATCAGATGTATTTATGGTAGTATTTCTATAAAGAGAGCCATTGTACATTTCTGTACTGCATTCATGGCCAATATCATTTCGAATAGTTATGGAATATTTTCTTTTTTCATTTTTTTTATTTAAACATTTATTTACTCCATTGAATGGCCATAAAACAAAGTGCAAGATGAGAACCTCTCCCCGTACTTCACGGACACAAAGCCATAATATTTTTGCCATAAAAAACTAGCAATTCTGTTGCAAGTATTGCACATTTTTGTTACCAACAAACCCATGCCGCCAGACAAAGGCATCTTTACTCATGCGGAAATGACCAAACAGAAACGGAAATGCACAATGATTGTGTACGAGCTGCACCAGAGAGTGCATGCATGCATGCATGTATTGTGGTTATATTGGTCCCTTGTTCAACATGACCATTCATTGATGCTGTATTGTTAGAGTTACCAAATATAAAAAAAAACGTTATGTTTGGGTGTTGGTTTACGTTTGCCCTTTACATGAGTGTGACGCGTATTTAGTATGAATATGTTTTCTGTTTAAACCAAACATGAATTTAACAAATTCCAGCGAGTTTTGTCCATCAAGGACTTTTAACAAAAACCAGAGTCTGAGTTTTTAATAAACGAAAAAAAGAAAACAAATTCCGCTTAACGAATACAATAAGCAAATGAATGTCAGCATTCAGATTTTTATTATTCTTTTCTGCATGGCCCAATTTGTGGGGAACACTGGAAACAAAAATTATTCATTGAAGTTTAAAATTCAAAAACAAAATGTTTCAAAAATCAACGTTTTATGATCTATGGGTGTTTGAAAAAAATTGTTTTAAAAATCCACGTCTTATGATCTGTGTGTGTTTGAAAAAAATTGTTTTAAAAATTCACGTTTTATGGTCTGTGGGTGTTTGAAAAAAATTGTTTAAAAAATCCACGTTTTATGGTCTGTGAATGTTTGAGAAATTTGTTTAAAAATCCATGTTTTATGATCTGTGGGTGTTTGAAAAAAATTTTTAGAAAATCCAGTTTTGTTGGCGTTTTTTCCAGTTTTTATGCTCTTTGGGTGCTTGAAACAAATTGTTAAAAAATCCACGCCCAAACATCCACAGAGCATAAAAAATCCACGTTTCATGGTTTGTGGGTGTTTAAAAATATTAGTTAAAAAATGTTTGTTTACGGTCTGTGGGTGTTTGAAAAAAAATGCTTAGAAAATCCACGTCCAAACACCCACAGACATTAAAAATCCACGTTCTATGGTCTGTGGGTGTTTGAAAATTTTTTTTTTAAAAAAAATCCACATTATATGTTCTGTGAGTGTTTGAAAAAAATTGTTTAAAAAATCCAAGTTTTATGGTCTGTGGGTGTTTGAAAAAAATTGTTTAAAAAATCCAGGTTTTATGGTCTGTGGGTGTTTGAAACAAAATTTTAAAAAATCCAAGTTTTATTTTCTGTGAGTGTTTGAAAAAAATTGTTTAGAAATTCCACGTCGAAACACCCACAGACATTAAGAATCCAAATTCTATGGTCTGTGGGTGTTTAAATTTTTTTTTTAATCCTCGTTTTATGGTCTGTGGGTGTTTGGAACAAAAATTGTTTAAAAAATCCTCGTTTTATGGTCTGTGGGTGTTTGGCAAAAAATAATTAAAAAAATCAACGTTTTATGGTCTGTGGGTGTTTGAAAAAAATTTTTAAAAAGTCCAAATTTGTTGGTCTGTGGGAGCTTGAAACAAATTGATTAAAAAATTCACGTTCAAGCATCCACAGAGCATAAAAAAATCCAAGTTTTATGGTCTTTAGGCGTTTGAAAATTTTTCTTTATAAAATCCACGTTTTATGGTCTGTGGCTGTTTAAAAAAAAATGTTTAATAAATCCACGTTTTATGGTCTGTGGGTGTTTGACAAAAATTGTTTAAAAAATCCACGTTTTATGATCTGTGGGTGCTTGAAAAAAATTGTTTAGAAAATCCACGTCCAAACACACACAGACCATAAAAAATCCATGTTTTATGGTCTCTGGATGTTTGATTTTTTTTTAAAAAATCCACGTCTTATGGTCTGTGGGTGTTTGAATTTTTTTTTTTTTAAATTCACGTCTTATGGTCTGTGGGTGTTTGAATTTTTTTTTTTTTAAATCCACGTCTTATGGTCTGTGGGTGTTTGAATTTTTTTTTTTTTAAAAAATCCACGTATTATGGTCTGTGGGTGTTTGAAAATTTTTTAACAAAATCTACGTCTTATGGTCTGTGGGTGTTTGAAATTTTTTTTTTTTAAATCCACGTTTTATGGTCTGTGTGTGTTTGAAATTTTTTTTTTCAAAATCCACATTTTTAGGGTCTGTGGGTGTTTGAAAAAAATTGTTTAAAAATCCACGTTTTATGATCTGTGGGTGTTCGAACAAAAATGTTTAAAATATCCAAGTTTTATGGTCGGTGTGTTTGAAAAAAATTGTTTAAAAAATCCACGATTTATGGTCTATGGGTGTTTGAAAAAATTGTTTAAAAAATCCACATTTTATGGTCTGTGGGTGTTTCAAAAAAATTGTTTAAAAAATCCACGTTTTATGGTCTTTGTGTGTTTGAAAAAAATTGTTTAAAAAATCCACTTTTTATGGTCTTTGGGTGTTTGAAAAAATTGTTTAAAAAATCCACGTGTTCTGGTCTTTGGGTGTTTGAAAAAAATTGTTTAAAAAATCCATGTTTTATGGTCTGCGGGTGTTTGAAAAAAATTGTTTAAAAAATCCACTTCTTATGGTCTGCGGGTGTTTGAAAAAAATTGTTTAAAATTCAAGTTTAATGGTCTGTGCGTGTTTCAAAAAATTTGTTTAAAAATCCAAGTTTTATGGTCTGTGTGTGGTTGAGAAAAGTGTATAAAAAATCCACGTTTTATAAGCTGTGAGTGTTTGAAAAAAAAAAAAATGTTTAAGAATCCACGTTTTATGGTCTGCGGGTGTTTGAAAAAATTTTTTAAAAAAATGTACTTTTTATGGTCTGTGAATGTTTGAAAAAAATTGTTTAAAAAATCCAAGTTTTATAGGCAGTGGGTGTTTGAAAAAAAATTCTTTAAAAATCCTCGTTTTATGGTCTGTGGGAGTCTGAAAAAATTGTTTAAAAAATCCATGCTTTATGCTCTGCGGGTGTTTGAAGAAAATATGTACAAATTCACGTTTTATAGAATGTGGATGTTTGAAAAAAAAAAATTGTCTAAAAATCCACGGTTTATGGTCTGTGGGTTTCTGAAAAAAATTTTTAAAAAATTCACTTTTTATGGTCGGTGGTTTTTGTGGTTGAAAAATTGTTTAATTTTTATGGACTGTGGGTGTTTGAAAAAAATTGTTTAAAAAATCCATGAAAAAAATTGTTTAAAAAACACATGTTATGGTCTGTGGGTGTTTGAAAAAAATTGTTTAAATATTCACGTTTAATAAACGGTGGGCGTTTGAAACAAAATTTTTTAAAAATCCACGTTTTAGGGTTTGTAGATGTTTGAAAAAAAATGTTTAAAAAAAATCACTTTTTATGGTTTGTGGATGTTTGAAAAAATTGTTTAAAAAATTTACATTTTACGGTCTGTGTGTGTTTGAAAAAATTGATTAAAACAATTCACTTTTTATGGTCTGTAGATGTTTGAAAAAATTGATTAAAACAATTCACTTTTTATGGTCTGTAGATGTTTGAAAAAAAAAAAATAGTTTAAAACATCCACGTTTTATGGTCTGTGGGAGTCTGAAAAAATTGTTTAAAAAATCCACGTATTATGCTCTGCGTGTGTTTGAAAAAAAATCGTGTAAAAATTCAGGTTCTATAGACTGTGGGTGCTTGAAAAAAAATGTTTAAAAAATCCAATTCTTATGGTCTGTGGGTTTTTTGATTTTTTTTTATAAAACCACGTTTTATGGACTGTGGTTGTTTGGAAAAAAATCGTTAAAAAAATGTACGTTTTATGGTCTATGGGTGTTTGAAACAAATTGTTTGAAAAATTCACTTTTTATGGTCTGTAGATGTTTGAAATATTTTAACGGATATTGGACTAGAAGAATGCGATAAAAGATGTATTCAAAATCTATACTGGAAACAAGTATCAAAAATTAAAGTGGATGGTGAATTATCTGACAATATCCCAATTTCAAAGGGTGTAAGGCAAGGATGTATTTTGTCACCACTTCTGTTCAATCTATATTCAGAAAAAATAATTCAAGAATCAATAGCTTCCAAGAACATTGGTATTAGTATAAACAATATCCTCATCAATAACATTCGCTACGCTGATGACACCACATTACTGGCAAGCAGCTTAGCAGGATTACAGCGACTAGTAGATGCACTTATAAAGACTAGTGAAAAATATGGGTTAAAAATCAACATAAGAAAAACAAAATATATGATTGTCAGCAGAAAACATGTGGATAGTAATGTACCAATGATAATAAATAACACACAAATAGAAAGAGTAAGAACATACAAATATCTAGGAGTACAGATAAACGAACAATGGGATATGTCAAGCGAAATCAAATGTCGAATTGAAGCAGCGAGAAACGCATTTTCTAAATATAAGAGAACGCTGACCAGCCATGACATAAGTCTATCAACAAAAATACGTTTTGTCAGATGCTACATATTTTCAGTATTATTATACTCTGCCGAAACCTGGACGCTAAAGCTAGCAGACGAAAAACGAATTAATTCTTTTGAAATGTGGATTTATCGCCGTATCCTAAAAATTCGCTGGACAGACCGCATTTCAAATGAAGAAGTGCTACGACGGATGAATGTCGAACGAGAAGTTATACACAATATAAAAAGCCGAAAAACATCCTACCTAGGACATGTAATGCGTAATGAAAAATATAAGCTGCTCCAAGACATTATTCAAACAACTATAGAGGGAAGAAGACCGAGAGGCAGAAAAGAAACATCATGGATAAGAAACATCCAAGAATGGACGGGTCTACAAGACGAAAGAAGCCTCCTGAATGCCGCAAAGAATAGGAACCTCTCTATAATATAATAAATCATATATACATATACATGCATATTGAATTGTTAACAATGTAACACATAATTGTATGATCGCTAACACCCGAATACGGGTTGGCAAATAAAGAAGAAGAAGAAGAAGATGTTTGAAAAAATTGTTTAAAAAATTCACGTTTTATGGTCTTTGGGTGTTTGCAAAAAAATGTGTAAAAAATTCACGTTTTATAAGCTGTGAGTGTTTAAAAAAAATGTTTAAGAATCCACGTTTTATGGTCTGCAGGTGTTTGAAAAAAATGTACTTTTTATGGTCTGTGAATGTTTAAAAAAAAATTGTTTAAAAAATCCAAGTTTTATAGCCCGTGGGTGTTTGAAAAAAATTCTTTAAAAATCCACGTTTTATGCTTTGCGGGTGTTTGAAAAAATGTGTAAAAAATTCACGTTTTATAGAGTGTGGGTGTTTGAAAAAAAATTTGTTTAAAAATCCACGGTTTATGGTCTGTGGGTTTCTGAAAAAATTTTTTAAAAATCCACTTTTTATGGTCGGTGGTTTTTGTGGTTGAAAACTTGTTTAATTTTTATGGACTGTGGGTGTTTGAAAAAAATTGTTTAAAAATCCAAGTTTTATGATCAGTGGGTGTTTGAAAAAAAATTGTTTAAAAAAACACATTTTATGGTCTGTGAGAGTTTGAAAAAAAATGTTTAAAAACACATGTTATGGTCTGTGGGTGTTTGAAAAAAATAGTTTAAAACATCCACGTTTTATGGTCTGTGGGAGTCTGAAAAAATTGTTTAAAAATCCAGGTTTTATGCTCTGCGGGTGTTTGAAAAAAATTGTGTAAAAAAGCACGTTCTATAGACTGTGGGTGCTTGAAAAATTTTTTTTAAGAATCCAAGTTTTATGGTCTGTTGGTGTCTGAAAAAATTGTTTAAAAAATCCACTTCTTATGGTCTGTGGGTTTTTGATTTTTTTTATAAAACCACGTTTTATGGGCTGTGGTTGTTTGGAAAAAAACTTTTAAAAAATGTACGTTTTATGGTCTATGGGTGTTTGAAACAAATTGTTTGAAAAATTCACTTTTTATGGTCTGTAGATGTTTGAAATTTTTTTTTAAAAAATCCACGTTTTGTGGTCTGTGGGTGTTTGCAAAAAAATGTGTAAAAAATTCACGTTTTATAAGCTGTGGGTGTTTGAAAAAAAATTTTAAGAATCCACGTTTTATGGTCTGCGGGTGTTTGAAAAAAATTGTTAAAAAAATGTACTTTTTATTGTCTGTGAATGTTCTGTGGGTCTTTGAAAAAAAAATTGTTTAAAATCCACGGTTTATGGTCTGTGGGTTTCTGAAAAAAATTGTTTAAAAATCCACTTTTTATGGTCGGTGGTTTTTGTGGTTGAAAAATTGTTTAATTTTTTTTTTAAATCCACGTTTTATGGACTGTGGGTGTTTGAAAAAAATTGTATAAAAAATCCACGTCTTATCGTCTGCGGGTGTTTGAAAAAAAATTGTTTAAAAAATCCACGTTTTATGGTCTGTGCGTGTTTCAAAAAATTTGTTTAAAAAATCCACGTTTTATGGTCTGTGTGTGTTTGAAAGAAATTGTTTAAAAATCCACGTTTTATGGTCTGTGGGTGTTTGGCAAAAATTGTTTAAAAAATCCAAGTTTTATGGTCTGTGGGCGTTTGACAATTTTTTTTTTCAAAATCCACGTTTTTAGAGTCTGTGTATGTTTGAAAAAATTGTTTAAAAATCCACGTTTTATGACCTGTGGGTGTTTGAAAAAAAAATTGTTTAAAAAATCCACGTTTTAGCGTTTGTGGATGTTTAAAAAAAATTGTTTAAAAAAACACCTTTTAAGGTCTGTGAGAGTTTGAAAAAAAATTGTTTAAAAGCACATGTTATGGTCTGTGGGTGTTTGAAAAAAATGTTTAAATATCCACGTTTAATGAACGTTGGGCGTTTGAAACAAAATTGTTTAAAAATCCACGTTTTAGGGTTTGTGGGTGTTTGAATAAATTTTTTAAAAAAAATCACTTTTTATGGTTTGTGGATGTTTGAAAAAAATTGTTTAAAAAATGTTCATTTTACGGTCTGTGTGTGTTTGAAAAATTGTTTAAAACAATTCACTTTTTATGGTCTGTGAGAGTTTGAAAAAAAATGTTTAAAAACACATGTTATGGTCTGTGGGTGTTTGAAAAAAATAGTTTAAAACATCCACGTTTTATGGTCTGTGGGAGTCTCAAAAAATTGTTTAAAAAATCCACGTTATAAAATCACGTCTTATGGACTGTGGTTGTTTGGAAAAAATCGTTTAAAAAATGTACGTTTTATGGTCTATGGGTGTTTGAAACAAATTGTTTAAAAAATTTACTTTTTATGGTCTGCAGATATTTGAAAAAATTGTTTAAAAAATCCACGTTTTATGGTCTGTGGGTGTTTGCAAAAAAATGTGTAAAAAATTCACGTTTTATAAGCTGTGGGTGTTTAAAAAAAAAAATGTTTAAAAATCCACGTTTTATGGTCTGCGGGTGTTTGAAAAAAAAATTTTAAAAAAATTTACTTTTTATGGTCTGTGAATGTTTGAAAAAAATTGTTTAAAAAATCCAAGTTTTATAGTCTGTGGGTGTTTGAAAAAAGATTCTTTAAAAATTCACGTTTTATGGTCTGTGGGAGTCTGAAAAAATTGTTTAAAAAATCCACGTTTTATGCTCTGTGGGTGTTTGAAAAAAATGTGTAAAAAATTCACGTTTTATAGAGTGAGGGTGTTTGAAAAAAATTGTTTAAAAATCCACGGTTTATGGTCGGTGGTTTTTGTGGTTGAAAAATTGTTTAATTTATTTTTTTAAATCCACGTTTTATGGACTGTGGGTGTTTGAAAAAATTGTTTCAAAAATACACATTTTATGGTCTTTGGGTGTTAGAAAAAAATTTTTAAAAAAAAATTCAATTTTTAATTTTTGTTGGTATTTTCCTAAAATCCACGTTTTATGGTCTGTGTGTGTTTGAAAAAAATTGTTTAAAACTCCACGTTTAATGGTCTGTGGGTGTTTGGCAAATATTGTTTAAAAAATCCAAGTTTTATGGTCTGTAGCCGTTTGAAATTTTTTTTTCAAAATCCACGTTTTTAGAGTCTGTGGGTGTTTGATTTAAAAAAATGTACTTTTTATGGTCTGTGAATCTTTGAAAAAATTGTTTAAAATCCCCGTTTTATGGTCTGTGGGTGTTTGAAAAAAAATTGTTTAAAAATCCACGTTTTATGGTCTGTGGGTGTTTGAAAAAAATTGTGTAAAAAATTCATGTTCTATAGACTGAGGGTGCTTGAAAAAAATTGTTTAAGAATCCACGTTTTATGGTCTGTTGGTGTCTGAAAAAATGGTTTAAAAAATCCACTTCTTATGGTCTGTGGGTTTTTGAAATTTTTTTTTTATAAAACCACGTTTTATGGACTGTGGTTGTTTGGAAAAAATCGTTTAAAAAATGTACGTTTTATGGTCTATGGATGTTTGAAACAAATTGTTTAAAATATTCACTTTTTATGGTCTGTAGATGTTTGAAAAAATTGTTTAAAAAATCCACGTTTTATGGTCTGTGGGTGTTTGAAAAAAAATTGTTTAAAAAAACACCTTTTATGGTCTGTGAGAGTTTGAAAAAAAATGTTTAAAAACACATGTTATGGTCTGTGGGTGTTTGAAAAAAATAGTTTAAAACATCCACGTTTTATGGTCTGTGGGAGTCTGAAAAAATTGTTTAAAAATCCACGTTTTATGCTCTGCGGGTGTTTGAAAAAAATTGTGTAAAAAATGCACGTTCTATAGACTGTGGGTGCTTGAAAAAATTTTTTTAAAAATCCAATTTTTATGGTCTGTTGGTGTCTGAAAAAATTGTTTAAAAAATCCACTTCTTATGGTCTGTGGGTTTTTGAATTTTTTTTTTATAAAACCACGTTTTATGGTTGTGGTTGTTTGGAAAAAATCGTTTAAAAAATGTACGTTTTATGGTCTATGGGTGTTTGAAACAAATTGTTTGAAAAATTCACTTTTTATGGTCTGTAGATGTTTTTTAAAAAATCCACGTTTTATGGGCTGTGGGTGTTTGCAAAAAAATGTGTAAAAAATTCACGTTTTATAATCTGTGGGTGTTTGAAAAAAAATTTTAAGAATCCACGTTTTATGGTCTGCGGGTGTTTGAAAAAAATTGTTAAAAAAATGTACTTTTTATTGTCTGTGAATGTTCTGTGGGTGTTTGAAAAAAAATGTGTAAAAAATTCACGTTTTCACTTTCACCACTCACCACTCACTTTTTTAGAGTGTGGGTGTTTGAAAAAAAATTGTTTAAAATCCACGGTTTATGGTCTGTGGGCTTCTGAAAAAATTTGTTTAAAAATCCACTTTTTATGGTCGGTGGTTTTTGTGGTGGAAAAATTGTTTAATTTTTTTTTTTAAATCCACGTTTTATGGACTGTGGGTGTTTGAAAAATATTGTATAAAAAATCCACGTCTTATGGTCTGCGGGTGTTTGAAAAAAAAATTGTTTAAAAAATCCACGTTTTATGGTCTGCGGGTGTTTGAAAAAAAAATTGTTTAAAAAATCCACGTTTTATGGACTGTGGGTGTTTGAAAAAAATTGTATAAAAAATCCACGTCTTATGGTCTGCGGGTGTTTGAAAAAAAAATTGTTTAAAAAATCCACGTTTTATGGTCTGTGCGTGTTTCAAAAAATTTGTTTAAAAAATCCACGTTTTATGGTCTGTGTGTGTTTGAAAGAAATTGTTTAAAAATCCACGTTTTATGGTCTGTGGGTGTTTGGCAAAAATTGTTTAAAAAATCCAAGTTTTATGGTCTGTGGGCGTTTGACAATTTTTTTTTTCAAAATCCACGTTTTTAGAGTCTGTGTATGTTTGAAAAAGTTGTTTAAAAATCCAAGTTTTATGATCTGTGGGTGTTTGAAAAAAAAAAATGTTTAAAAAATCCACGTTTCAGGGTTTGTGGATGTTTAATTGTTTAAAAAAAACACCTTTTAAGGTCTGTGAGAGTTTGAAAAAAAATTGTTTAAAAGCACATGTTATGGTCTGTGGGTGTTTGAAAAAAATGTTTAAATATCCACGTTTAATGAACGTTGGGCGTTTGAAACAAAATTGTTTAAAAATCCACGTTTTAGGGTTTGTTGATGTTTGAAAAAATTTTTTACAAAAAAATCACTTTTTATGGTTTGTGGATGTTTGAAAAAAATTGTTTAAAAAAATTGTTTAAAAAATGTGTAACGTGACCGTTACAATCAATCCACCTACCTATACGCCCGTTTTTCTTTTTTTACTAAAACCAGCAACAACTCCTTCTTATCAATATATAATATCATATAATAACTATATAATACAATATTAACATAACATTTACAAAATAATATAATAAAATGTTACCCGTATAATCTAATAATACCAATAAAATATAATCTAATATATAAAAGGCAATGTGTGTATGTTAGTATGTTTGTATGTTCCGAATAGACTCAAAAACGGCTGAATAGATTTTCTTGAAAATTTCAGATAATGTACTGGGAACACCGGTGGTGAAAATAGGCTATATATTTTTTTGAATGGTCGTCGCGGAAGTGAAATATCGCGGTCATCCCAAATTATTCAAAAATGTATTATTTCAGATAATATACCTAATTTTAGTAAGCGTGACTACAAAACCGCTAAAACACTGGCTTCAATATGTGGGATATCGCGGTCAACGCCATATTTTGGAATACAGTAAAATCCCGATGACTTGAGATGTCACTATATAGAAATTCCGAAAAAACGATTGGGAAATCTTATGAAATTTTGTATGTGGAGTTTTTAGGTCTGAGAATAGGTCGTAATCTATTTTTTTATCCCGCTAAGTGTAGTGACCGGTGGTCCTCCCCACAATTTTTTTAAGAAAACCGCGAAATTCAAGATACTTTTTAATATATTGTTTACAAATTTTTTGCAATGCTATGGTAATTACAGTCTTGACCCTGAATGGTCGTCGCGGAAGTGAAAATCGCGGTCATCCCAAAATTTTTAAAAATGTATTATTTCAATTAATTAGAACTGTCGTAAGCTGTTTTTATAGTGACCGGTGGTCCTCCCCCACAATGTTTTTAAGAAAATCTGAAATCTTTGATAGTTTTGAACGTATTGTTTACAGATTGTTTTCCCTGAATGATCGCGGTCATCACAAAGTTTTCAAAAATGTATTATTTCAATTAATATACATAATTTTAGTAAGCGTGACACAAAAACAAGTGGGATAGCGCGGTCGTGAGCTATTTTAATACGGCAAAGTGTAGTGACCGGAGGTTCTCCTTCAAATTTTTTTTTTTTTAAATCTGAAGTCCATGATATTTTTGAACGTATTGTTTACAGATTGTTTGCAATACTACTGTAATTACTGTCTTGACCCTGAATGGTCTTCGCAGAAGTGAAATATCGCGAAAAGTGAAATATCGCGGTCATCACAAAATTTGCAAACATTTATTATTTCAGATAATATACATAATTTTGTAAGCGTGCCTAAAAAACGCTATAAACGCTGAACACTAAACAATAAGTGGGACAGCGCGATCAACTCCACATTTTGGAATACAGTAAAATCTGGATAACTTGAGATGTCACAAGATCGAAATTCCAGAAAGATCCATTGGAAATCAGACAAAGTTATTGATATACAATACAATATCATCATTGGAATCAGAATACCGCGATCGTGTTCGATTTTTGAAAATATTATAATTACGGATAAAATCTCAAAATCTGGGAAGTGAAACTTCATGAGCATTGATTTCAGTCCTTGGAATAGCTAGGTAAAGATACATTTTTTAAATACAGCAAAATCTCGATAATAACAACTACAATTTATAGAAGTAATTTTTTTATGAATTATATAAATGTTGCCATACATATCCCGAAGGAACATACATTTCGCTGAGGGGTATATTACTACTATTGCATATAGAGCGCGTTACGTTCGATCGGGCTGAATGAGGGAGCTATATCAAAACGAGGACGTATACTGAACAGTGGCTATATCTCTGAACTATCGAAAATCGGGAGGTACTGTTTTATGGGAGCTATATCAAAACGTGAACCTATTACTGTTACATACCGAGCGCAAATAAAAAGGCGTGTCTTTCGGTCGATACGAATATTTATGCTCTCCTCTTTAAAATACATTAAAACCAGATTTCAGCCATTTCGGTGTGATAATGATGTTAAGTCTTCAAAAATAGCGAAAATCAGCCGGTACCGTTCTATGGGAGCTATATCAAAACGTGGACTTATACCAACAATTCTTTGCAGTAATAATTACGACCCCAACCGAGACCAACAATCCAATATATAGCAATGTTAATTGACGTGCACCGACCATTATATGTGGGTCACAAAGTGCTTTAAACTGTCGATTTATGGTGAAGGGTATAATAAGAGAGATTTTATATCTTAAATTTGGGGGATACCATTACATGGAATTTATGTCAAAACATTGATTTATATTATGAAATTTCTAGAGGGATGCCTAATTATGGGTGTATCAATACTGGATAGATAACTAAAGTTTACACGGATAAGCCAAACAACGGGCCAGCAACGCGGACCGGGTCAGCTAGTTGATTTATATTATGAAGTTTCTAGAGGGATGCCTAATTATGGGTGTATCAATACTGGATAGATAATTAAAGTTTACACGGAGAACCCAAACAACGGGTCAGCAACGCGGACCGGGTCAGCTAGTAATATAATAAAATGTAACCAGTATAATATAATAATACCAATATAATATAATATAATATAATATAATAACAGTAATATCAATAGTGATTTACAATAGTAATTACGAAATAAAACCAATAGTGGTTTTATCTCCATCGCCACTACCCATCCTAATATTCAATTCGTTCGTGGTACTACACACAAAACCACACACAATATTCCCCACTCGTACTGACAACAACAAGCATAAGCATTTATTCATTTGTCAACACTGCCCACCCTAGCATACGTTTGAGTCAAAGGCAACAACACACAAACTCACACCACACATCACTTGGCTTAACAACGAATTGTAATTTAACACCACCATTCGTACTACAGCCATAATGGCAATATTGATTCTGGTGTGTTTATTGACATCTCGCGGCACATGTACTTCTCATTCACTCTGTAACCGCATATATATAAGATGTTCAGTTTTCCATCATAGAGTCGGTCGAGAGACTTTACCGTGAAACAAGCATAGTGATGTGTGGCTTGTCCGCAATCCCAGTTGCCTGTTAGTGATCTTAAGTCATCCGACCCCGTAGCCAGCTACTGTGGCCAGCTAATTGTGTAGCCAGTCACCTGCTCTTTGCCAGCTCCCCTGCTCTTAGCCAGCTCCATAATAACCGTGACCAGCTTTTTATAGCCAGCTACCTGCTCTTTGCCAGCTCCCCTGCTCTTAGCCAGCTCCATAATAACCGTGGCCAGCTATTTATAGCCAGCTACCTGCTCTTTGCCAGCTCCCCTGCTCTTAGCCAGCTCCATAACCGTAGCCAGCTATTTACAGCCAGCTACCTGCTCTTAGCCAGCTCCATAATAACCGTGACCAGCTTTTTATAGCCAGCTACCTGCTCTTTGCCAGCTCCCCTGCTCTTAGCCAGCTCCATAATAACCGTGGCCAGCTATTTATAGCCAGGTACCTGCTCTTTGCCAGCTCACCCGCTCGTTGCCAGCTCTCCCGCTCGTTGCCAGCTCTCACGCTCGTTGCCAGCTCACCCGCTCGTTGCCAGCTCACCCGCTCGTTGCCAGCTCTCCCGCTCGTTGCCAGCTCACCCGCTCGTTGCCAGCTCACCCGCTCGTTGCCAGCTTCCTTGCTCGATGCCAGCTCCTGACCGAATCTAGTACCCCTCTCACCGCCACAACGCTTGCAACCAGCTACTCGCTTGTGACCAGTCTGCCGCCGAACGCTTGCTGCCAGCTCACCGCCCGCAGCCAGCTCACCGTCCGCAACCAGCCCGCTTGTGACTCGCCTGCCGCCCAGCTTCTGCTGCCAGCCTGCCGTCCGCAGCTAGCCCGCCGCTCGCAGTCAGCTTACCGCCCAACGCTCGCAGCCGGCCTGTCGTCCGCAGTCAGCTTGCCGTCCGCAGCCAGCCCGCTTGTGACCAATCTGCCGCCGAACGCTTGCTGCCAGCCCACCGCCCGCTGTCGTCCGCAGTCAGCTCGCCATCCGCAACCAGCACGCTTGTGACTAGCCTGCCGCCCAGCTTCTGCTGCCAGCCTGCCGTCCGCAGCTAGCCCGCCGCTCGCAGTCAGCTTACCGCCCAACGCTCGCAGCCGGCCTGTCGTCCGCAGTCAGCTTGCCGTCCGCAGCCAGCCCGCTTGTGACCAATCTGCCGCCGAACGCTTGCTGCCAGCTCACCGCCCGCTGTCGTCCGCAGTCAACTCGCCATCCGCAACCAGCACGCTTGTGACTAGCCTGCCGCCCAGCTTCCGCTGCCAGCCTACCGTCCGCAGCTAGCCCGCCGCTCGCAGTCCGCTTACCACCCAACGCTCGCAGCCGGCCTGTCGTCCGCAGTCAGCTTGCCGTCCGCAGCCAGCCCGCTTGTGACCAGTCTGCCGCCGAACGCTTGCTGCCAGCCCACCGTCCGCAGCTAGCCCGCCGCTCGCAGTCAGCTTGCCGTGCGCAGTCGACAACCCGCTTGCCGTCCGCAGCCAGCCACCCGCTCGCTGCCCCGATTTGACAACGCTTGTGGCCAGGTACTCGCTCAACGCTCGTAGGCTGCTGCTCGTCCACATTCAGTTTGCCGCCCCACTCGCTTGCAGCCACCGCCGTGTTCATAATCAGCAGCTTGTGATATCCTACCAGCTCACTGTCAGTACGCTTACAGCACCAGAATATTCAACAAGGCCTGTGTAAATTCCCCAAACGCACCCGTACACCGAATTAGAAGAACCGAGGGTCTGATTTTCCACCGGATTTGTACCATCTTATATATACATATAAATATCTGATACCCAACCATAATATTCTATATTCTATATCTGAAATATCCAACTATATCTGAAATTCCACTTACATACTATTCTACTTAATAACACCAAGGAGTTAAATAAAGAATTGAAACTTATACAACTCGTGTTATCACTTAAGGTTTGTGGGTCCTTGAGTTGACCCTGGAGACGACTGAGCTTACCTCAGCCTTAGACAAAACCACTCGTTATATATGGCGCCCGAGCAGGGACCCGACGAAGAAACGAATTGCGGAAAAAATTCAACCACCGCCAGCGAAGATTCGTCGAGGTCCATGAATAGTAGTAGTGGAAAGTTGGAAACAGAGGACTACCTAACACCTGAGTCTCTTAGTTGGATATATCTCCTCCGGAAGGACAAATTAATAGAAAGGTGCAAAGCTGCCGGAATAAGTACCGAAGGGTTGACCGTGGAACATCTCCGGAAGCAACTCAGTAAACATATCAGAGACAAACGAACCAGAGCATCTGCCGAGAACCTGCTCCTGGAACTAGAAAAGGAAGTAAAGGCCTCGACCTCCGAGTTCTATACCGAAACTACGATCGACGTCCCAGTGCAGAACCAGCCCAAGCCAGCCATGGCCCCCGATGCCGACATCATGAACACCGTCCACAGATGGTCACTAAAATATACCGGTGAACAGGACCTGACCGACTTCCTGGAGCGTCTCGAGGAATTGGCGGAGTGTCACTCCATCAATCCGGACCGTCTCCTCCCGTCCTTGCTCACCATACTGGAAGGCAACGCGCTGAAGTGGTACCGGGTCAAACGGACCGATATCAAAACGTGGGCCGATTTCCGGGCTGAGGCCGAAAAATTTTTTCTCCCCAAAAGATACCTAAGCCAGATAGAGCTAAATTTTTATAACCGTAGACAACACCTCCGAGAAAAAGCTAAGGATTATATCCTGACTATGCTAACAAATTCCCGTCGACACCCGCAGCTGAGGAACATGAACCACTTAGACCGAATCTATGATGGCCTGCGCCCCGAATACCGTCACTACGTCCGCAGGCACGACTTTAAAACCCTCGATGACCTCATAGATTTGACAGATGAGTTCGAGTTGTTGAAGCGAGACGAAGCTCGATTGGAGAGACCGCACACCTCTCACATGTTACACGCCCCGGACTTCCCGTATTCCAGGGAGACACATTGTTGGCGTTGCAAACGATCAGGTCACGTCCGATGGCAGTGCCACGAAACCCCCCGTATATTCCGCTCCCATTGTGGCCAGGACAACGTCTATTCCCGTGACTGTAGTTGCGCCGTAAAATGTGCAAAAGGAAAAACTTCACCAACACCGGGACCAATCAGCCGTTATTTCCTACCGGTGAACGTAGAAGGAGTCCAAGTCCATGCCCTCGTCGATACAGGGGCTACTATAAGCTACATCGATGAGTCCTTGGGGAGGATACTCCATTCAAAAGGGTTACCGCGAGGAACTACCACCCGGAAAATCCAAATGGCCGATCAGCGGGTCGAATATTGTGAATCTGGGCTGGAAGTAAAGGTAGAATACAAAGGTAGATCGTCGAGTCTATCTGTAACCGTCATCCCGACCTTGGCGGAACGTATGATCTTGGGGATGGATTTTCTTGTGGACAGGAACTGCAAATTAAGTCTAGATGGGGAAATCGTCATCCGTTCCCTAGTCGAACCGCTAGCTAGTCGAACCATGGATTGTGTACACTCCATAACAGCTCGAGCATTTCTCACCGAGGACCAAGAGTGCGAGTTAGACAGGTTAATATCACGGTACACCGAAAAGTTCTCTCAGAGTGATGGACGGTGCCTGGTGGCGAAGCACACAATCAAACTGAAACACAAGGAACCCATAAAACAACGATATTTCCCGCGTAACCCAGCCATGATGAGCGTGATCAACGAAGAAATCGACAAGCTCCTGGCCCAAGACAAAATCGAACCATCTCGAAGCCCTTATAGCTCTCCCATTGTCCTGGCGAGGAAGAAACAAGGTGGCTGGAGGATGTGTATCGACTACCGGAAATTGAATGAAGCCAGCGAACCGGACGCCTACCCTCTACCACAAATTAATCCCATTCTGGACCAACTAAGGGAGGCCAAATTTATATCGACTCTTGATTTGAAAAACGGGTACTGGCAAATACCCCTGGAAGAAGCTTCGAGGCCCTGCACTGCATTTACCGTCCCCGGTAGGGGCCTGTTCCAGTGGAAGGTCATGCCCTTCGGCCTGCATTCCGCTCCTGCCACGTTCCAAAGGACATTAGACCAGATTGTAGGATCCGATCTGTATCCTCTGGTGTTTGTGTATTTAGACGACATAATCGTCCTGGGTCGAACCTTCCCTGAGCACCTGAAGACGTTGGAGATCATTTTTGAAAGACTAAATAAAGCCGGGATGCAGTTGAACGTGGATAAATGCGAATTCGTGCAGAAGTCAATTAAATATCTAGGACACGTCGTGACCCCAGAGGGAATTAGAACCGATCCCGACAAGGTTGAAGCGGTGCAAAAGATCCCTCCCCCAACTAGCCTAAAAGAACTCCGCCGGTTCCTGGGAATGGCGTCGTGGTACCGACGATTCATACCAAGCTTCTCGAAAATTACCAGCCCGTTGAACCGCCTACAGAAGAAGTCAGCAAAGTGGGAGTGGGGTTCTGAGCAAGCCGAAGCATTCGAAAACCTGAAGCGAATCCTAACCGAAGCCCCAGTCCTAGTGTGCCCGGACTTCAACCGCCCTTTCTATCTACAGACCGATGCCAGTGGTGAGGGTCTCGGGGTGGTCCTTTTTCAGCGACATTCCGAACATGAAGCCGTTATCGCCTACGCCAGCCGCTCCCTAACCGATCTCGAGAAAAAGTACTCGACTACCGAGCAGGAGTGCCTCGCAATTCTATGGGGCATACGGAAAATGAGACCCTATCTTGAGGGCTACAGATTTACGGTAATCACCGACCATCATTCATTAAAATGGTTACACTCCCTACAGAACCCCTCCGGTCGATTAGCACGATGGGCGCTCGAATTGCAGCAATTCGACTTCAGTATTGAGCATAGGAAGGGCAGCCTCAACGTGGTAGCCGACGCACTGTCCAGGGCCCCGTTACCAGCTACGGAGGAGTGCTTCGCAATTTCCACTGTCCGGTCCGACTGGTATAAGAAAATGTTGGAGAAGGTCACCGATGATGGTCATAAGTGCCCAGATCTGCAAATTATAGACGGACATCTCTATAAACACTTTCCACGCAAAAATGCGTACGATCCACGAGCTGAATGGAAACAATGCGTACCTCCAGAGATGCGCCCCGCCGTTCTTCAGGACAACCACGACTCCCTCCACGCCGGACACCTAGGGGTATTCAAAACACTGAAAAGAATACAGGAAAATTATTATTGGCCAGGAATGTCACGAGATGTTCGACAACACATACGGAACTGTGCAACCTGCGCACAGTATAAGGTGGAACAGAAGGCGCCCTACGGATACATGCACACGATGCAGTGCGCCGCCCCTTGGGAACTCCTGTGTGCGGACTTCGTGGGACCTCTCCCTCGATCCAAACTTGGGAATACATCGTTACTGGTCCTCGTAGATAAGTTTAGCCGGTGGGTGGAGTTGATACCGACCAGACGCGCCAGGGCCCAGGACGTCGTCAAGGCTCTCAAGGAGCGGATCGTGTACAAATTTGGATGTCCGAAAACTCTGCTGACGGACAACGGTGTCCAGTTTATGAGCCATGCTTTGAAATCCTTTCTAGATTCCCATCACATCGAACACCGAACTACAGCCTTATACGCCCCCCATGAAAATCCCACCGAACGTGCCAATCGTGTGGTAAAAACAATGATTGCCCACAATACGGGTTCCGACCACAGGCTATGGGATCGACACCTTCCAGAAATTGCGTATGCTATAAATACCGCGGTCAGCGAGTCGTCCGGATACTCGCCCGCCGAGATAGTTTTCGGCCGCAATCCCATTTTCCCAAAAGCGATACCTATACCCTGTATAGATCAACCGAGAACTAACCGAATGTTCAAAGAACTTTGGGAAAACGCGAGGGAGAATATCGGAAAAGCAAGCCGCACACAGCAACGGTATTACAACCTCCGGCGCAGAAAGTGGTCCCCAACGGTTGGAAGTAAGGTTTGGGTAAGGGAGGGACAAATTTCGTCAGCAGTGGATAAATTTAATCAGAAACTTGCGCCCAAATACTCCGGTCCTTACATTATCTCTTCCATTATACACCAGAATATTTTGGAGGTGAAAGATAAAATGGGAAAAGTAAAAAGGGTAAATATACAGGATCTAAAACCCTGTCATAACTCGAAAACACTGTCACAATGAAGTGTTGCAGCAAAACAAAACCGTCTCCCTGAAAATTACAAAAATCGACCAAAAAAAAAATCGTCTACACTTAAATTACAAAACGCCAGGAAGCCTGACAAAATAGTTGTTCCTAACAAAATTTTTATTTGTCCTGACACTCCAAAAATTACATGAGTGGGAATCCTCACTCAAACGTTAAGCCAAACACATCGAAACATAAACTCCACTCAAGTAAGCCGCCCCGCACGCAGTAATTCACTCAACTGAGGAAACGAAAAACGCGCTCTGCAACAAAATTCTCATTTGTCCTGACACTCTAAAATTACATGAGTGGGAATCCACACTCAAACATCAAGCCAAACACATCGAGACATATTCACAAACTCCACTCAAGTAAGCCGCCTAACACGCAGTAATTCACTCAACGCACTCTGCAATTTTCAACCAGCAGCACAACCGGCTCCATTCGACAACCACGATCACCCTCTGCGTTGCGGAAAGAAATAAACCGTTAACCGATAAACCGCTCGAGAGAGAGACCGTCCATACTCAGTGAATCCATTTGCCCCGCTGAAAGAGAGAGAGATAATACACGTGAGATCCAGACACCAGAACACTCGAAAGTGGGTACTCAAGGATTGAGTGAAAAGAGAACAAGGCTAACATCACAACTAAATCCAACGTTTCATGGTCAGTTGTTCATCAACATAAATTCATTCGGTCAGTAGCTGGCAGCAAGGATGGAGCGCAAATCGACGAGACCACGGAAGGTATCCTCAACCCCTCAACGACCACAGCCATATGCACCACCATTCGAAGCCAGACCAAGAATTCTATCAAACCGGGTGATCCGGTTGGGGAATGGACCATCGGCCGGAACGGGCAATAGTCTGCAGTCATCGCAACAGGCACCATCTTCCCAGCGGCAGGTCGCCATGGCAAGCCAGGAGTCATTAACAACAGAGCCATCTCCCCAGCGGCAGGTCGCCATGGAAAGCCCGGAATCGCCGCCACCATCTCTCCAGCAGCAGGGAAGTCTAGAGTCATCGGCACCAGGGCCATCTTCCCAGCGGCAGGTCGCCATGGAAAGTCCAGAATCGCCGCCACCACCATCTCTCCAGCCACTGGGCAACATAGAAGGTCTGGGGTCATCACCACCAGGGCCATCTTCCCAGCGGCAGGTCGCCATTGAAAGTCCGGAATCGCCGCCACCACCCCCTTCTCTACAGCGAAACGGCACCATGGTAGGCAGGAAGCTCAGGAGGGTGGAGCATTAGCACCGCTGGACGAGGGAGCCCGCATCTCGGGTCAACCACCCGCAAATTCCCGGGATACCAACAGGCGGCCACCAACTCTGGATCAACAACGTGGAATGCACCCACCGAACAACAACTGGGCAGCTAGGCAACCAGCGGTGGCGAACTGGCGACCAGCAGCAGCAGCCTTCCTTCATGCTCCCAGCCGAGAGCAGGAAATGGCGCGATGGCTGAGTTCAGTACGCATACTACGACCACGGGGACGCAGGCATCAAACCGTGATGCACTTTCCCAACCGACCCCCGGTAAAGGTCACATTTTTAATATCGGGAAGGGCCCGACTCCAGTGTGGAGGTGTTTCGGTGTTGGTTCCCCTTCTAAACAAGAACGACCCCCGGAACCGTCCGGGACGTAACTCTTAGGCCCATTTGTTTATCTTGTCTTTCGCAAAACTGTAGGACAGTAATATTTGATTTTTTTTCCAAAGCTGTAGAACAGCAGGATCTCATCTACTTTTTAGTTTCTCCCGTAATGACTTACACAAGCTGTAGGACAGCCCCAAAATACCGCCTAAAGTAGGATTAAAGAAATATCTATATACCAACATGTAGTGTATAACTAGGGAAAAAATATATGTATATATATATATATATAACAATAAATTCACAAAAAAAAAAAAAACTTTGTAAGTCAAAGCTGTAGAACAGCCTTAGAATTATATTGAAAAACAAAAAAAAAAAAATTATTATAGGAAAAAAAATAAAAATAAACTTCCATGACAAAAATAATTCGAAAAAAAACAAAACAAAACAAAAAAAAATCATAAAAAATATATATATTCACTTTGTAAGTCAAAGCTGTAGAACAGCCTTAGAATTATATTAAAAAAAAAAAAATACAAAAAAAATATATAAAATAAACTTCCATATAACACGGAAAAAAAAGGAAAAAAAAAACAAAAACAAAAAAAAAACAAGAGAAAAAAAAACAAAAAAAAAACAATAAAAAAAAAATATATATTTACTTTGTAAATCAAAGCTGTAGGACAGCCTTAGAACCCAACCTCACTATGGCATAATAAAACACAAAAAAAAAAAAGTTGACATGAGCTCTTCTATGAGGAGTAAACTTCACCTATTAAATAGGTGGTGCGGGCCATTAGGCCAAAACTCAGTCAACAAAATAAACAATTCGGTATTCCAAAATAATTGATGGGAAAATTCCTTTTTTTTCTTTTCTTTTTCTTTTTTCCCTAAGTGAGGGGGGAGTTGTAACGTGACCGTTACAATCAATCCACCTACCTATACGCCCGTTTTTCTTTTTTTACTAAAACCAGCAACAACTCCTTCTTATCAATATATAATATATAATAACTATATAATACAATATTAACATAACATTTACAAAATAATATAATAAAATGTTACCCGTATAATCTAATAATACCAATAAAATATAATAATATAATAAAATGTAACCAGTATAATATAATAATACCAATATAATATAATATAATAACAGTAATATCAATAGTGATTTACAATAGTAATTACGAAATAAAACCAATAGTGGTTTTATCTCCATCGCCACTACCCATCCTAATATTCAATTCGTTCGTGGTACTACACACAAAACCACACACAATATTCCCCACTCGTACTGACAACAACAAGCATAAGCATTTATTCATTTGTCAACACTGCCCACCCTAGCATACGTTTGAGTCAAAGGCAACAACACACAAACACACACCACACATCACTTGGCTTAACAACGAATTGTAATTTAACACCACCATTCGTACTACAGCCATAATGGCAATATTGATTCTGGTGTGTTTATTGACATCTCGCGGCACATGTACTTCTCATTCACTCTGTAACCGCATATATATAAGATGTTCAGTTTTCCATCATAGAGTCGGTCGAGAGACTTTACCGTGAAACAAGCATAGTGATGTGTGGCTTGTCCGCAATCCCAGTTGCCTGTTAGTGATCTTAAGTCATCCGACCCCGTAGCCAGCTATTCATAGCCAGCTACTGTGGCCAGCTAATTGTGTAGCCAGTCATCTGCTCTTTGCCAGCTCCCCTGCTCTTAGCCAGCTCCATAATAACCGTGGCCAGCTATTTATAGCCAGCTACCTGCTCTTTGCCAGCTCCCCTGCTCTTAGCCAGCTCCATAACCGTAGCCAGCTATTTACAGCCAGCTACCTGCTCTTTGCCAGCTCCCCTGCTCTTAGCCAGCTCCATAATAACCGTGACCAGCTTTTTATAGCCAGCTACCTGCTCTTTGCCAGCTCCCCTGCTCTTAGCCAGCTCCATAATAACCGTGGCCAGCTATTTATAGCCAGCTACCTGCTCTTTGCCAGCTCACCCGCTCGTTGCCAGCTCACCCGCTCGTTGCCAGCTCTCCCGCTCGTTGCCAGCTCACCCGCTCGTTGCCAGCTCTCCCGCTCGTTGCCAGCTCCTGACCGAATCTAGTACCCCTCTCACCGCCACAACGCTTGCAACCAGCTACTCGCTTGTGACCAGTCTGCCGCCGAACGCTTGCTGCCAGCTCACCGCCCGCAGCCAGCTCACCGTCCGCAACCAGCCCGCTTGTGACTCGCCTGCCGCCCAGCTTCTGCTGCCAGCCTGCCGTCCGCATCTAGCCCGCCGCTCGCAGTCAGCTTACCGCCCAACGCTCGCAGCCGGCCTGTCGTCCGCAGTCAGCTTGCCGTCCGCAGCCAGCCCGCTTGTGACCAATCTGCCGCCGAACGCTTGCTGCCAGCTCACCGCCCGCTGTCGTCCGCAGTCAGCTCGCCATCCGCAACCAGCACGCTTGTGACTAGCCTGCCGCCCAGCTTCTGCTGCCAGCCTGCCGTCCGCAGCTAGCCCGCCGCTCGCAGTCAGCTTACCGCCCAACGCTCGCAGCCGGCCTGTCGTCCGCAGTCAGCTTGCCGTCCGCAGCCAGCCCGCTTGTGACCAATCTGCCGCCGAACGCTTGCTGCCAGCTCACCGCCCGCTGTCGTCCGCAGTCAGCTCGCCATCCGCAATCAGCACGCTTGTGACTAGCCTGCCGCCCAGCTTCCGCTGCCAGCCTACCGTCCGCAGCTAGCCCGCCGCTCGCAGTCCGCTTACCACCCAACGCTCGCAGCCGGCCTGTCGTCCGCAGTCAGCATGCCGTCCGCAGCCAGCCCGCTTGTGACCAGTCTGCCGCCGAACGCTTGCTGCCAGCCCACCGTCCGCAGCTAGCCCGCCGCTCGCAGTCAGCTTGCCGTGCGCAGTCGACAACCCGCTTGCCGTCCGCAGCCAGCCACCCGCTCGCTGCCCCGATTTGACAACGCTTGTGGCCAGGTACTCGCTCAACGCTCGTAGGCTGCTGCTCGTCCACATTCAGTTTGCCGCCCCACTCGCTTGCAGCCACCGCCGTGTTCATAATCAGCAGCTTGTGATATCCTACCAGCTCACTGTCAGTACGCTTACAGCACCAGAATATTCAACAAGGCCTGTGTAAATTCCCCAAACGCACCCGTACACCGAATTAGAAGAACCGAGGGTCTGATTTTTACCGGATTTGTACCATCTTATATATACATATAAATATCTGATACCCAACCATAATATTCTATATTCTATATCTGAAATATCCAACTATATCTGAAATTCCACTTACATACTATTCTACTTAATAACACCAAGGAGTTAAATAAAGAATTGAAACTTATACAACTCGTGTTATCACTTAAGGTTTGTGGGTCCTTGAGTTGACCCTGGAGACGACTGAGCTTACCTCAGCCTTAGACAAAACCACTCGTTATAAATGTTCATTTTACGGTCTGTGTGTGTTTGAAAAATTGTTTAAAACAATTCACTTTTTATGGTCTGTAGATGTTTGAAAAAAAAAATAGTTTAAAACATCCACGTTTTATGGTCTGTGGGAGTCTCAAAAAATTGTTTAAAAAATCCACGTTTTATGGTCTGTGGGTTTTTGAAATTTTTTTTATAAAATCACGTCTTATGGACTGTGGTTGTTTGGAAAAAATCGTTTAAAAAATGTACGTTTTATGGTCTATGGGTGTTTGAAACAAATTGTTTAAAAAATTTACTTTTTATGGTCTGCAGATGTTTGAAAAAATTGTTTAAAAAATCCACGTTTTATGGTCTGTGGGTGTTTGCAAAAAAATGTGTAAAAAATTCACGTTTTATAAGCTGTGGGTGTTTTAAAAAAAAATGTTTAAAAATCCACGTTTTATGGTCTGTGGGTGTTTGAAAAAAAATTTTTAAAAAAATTTACTTTTTATGGTCTGTGAATGTTTGAAAAAAATTGTTTAAAAAATCCAAGTTTTATAGTCTGTGGGTGTTTGAAAAAAGATTCTTTAAAAATTCACGTTTTATGGTCTGTGGGAGTCTGAAAAAATTGTTTAAAAAATCCACGTTTTATGCTCTGTGGGTGTTTGAAAAAAAATGTGTAAAAAATTCACGTTTTATAGAGTGTGGGTGTTTGAAAAAAAAATTGTTTAAAAATCCACGGTTTATGGTCGGTGGTTTTTGTGGTTGAAAAATTGTTTAATTTATTTTTTTAAATCCACGTTTTATGGACTGTTTGTGTTTGAAAAAATTGTTTCAAAAATACACATTTTATGGTCTTTGTGTGTTAGAAAAAAATTTTTAAAAAAAAATTCAATTTTTACAGTGTTTTATTTAACTTGCCTTGGTGTGTGTTTAGTTCAAATCTGGTAACTCATTTTTAACACGGTTGCAGTTGACCAATCGAACTAAAACTTTGCACACTTCTCAGATTTGGATGACAATACACGAATATGAAATCAAAACCAATATTGGTCCATTTTTACACTGTTTTACAGTGTTTTATCTAATTTGCTTTTCAAATCTGGTAACTCATTTTTCACATAGTTACAGTTTACCAATCGAACTTAAAATTTGCACACTTTTTAGATTTGGATGACAATACATGAATATGAAATCAAAACTAATATTGGTCCACTCTTACAGTGTTTTTGTGGTGTCTAACTTGACCCCCTTTTCAAATCTGTTAACTGATTTTTAACACGGTTGCAGTTGACCAATCGATCTAAAACTTTGCACACTTTTCAGATTTAGATGACAATACATGAATATGAAACCAAAACAAATATGGGTCCATTGTTTCCTATAGCCCCCATATAACGGTACCACCCGATTTCCGGTATTTTGCTTTTCAAATCTGGTAACTCGTTTTTCACGCAGTTGCAGGTGACCAATCGTACTTAAACTTTGCACACTTTTCAGATTTGGATGACAATACATGAATATGAAATCAAAACTAATATTGGTCCATTCTTACAGTGTTTCTACGGTGTCTAACTTGACCCCTTTTAAAATCTGGTAAGTGATTTTTAGCACGGTTGCAGTTGACCAATCGAACTAACACTTTGCACATTTTTCAGATTTAGATGACAATACATGAATATGAAACCAAAACCAATATGGGTCCATTTTTTCCTATAGCCTCCATATAACGGTACCACCCGACTTCTGGTATTTTGAGGATTTTATCTTCATTTTTAGCCCGAATTTGCTGTAACTTGTCATTTCCAAGTCCAGGAACTTCCCCACTAAAAATTGTGGACGTAGGTCAAGGTTTAATATAGCATCCATATAACTGTACCACCCAATTTCAAGCATTTTAATCTACATTTTCTGCTCAAATGGAATGTAATTCGGCATTTAGGGATCTCACTGGTCAAAAAATGTATTTACTAAAAAGTTAAAAATAAAAAATAATTTAAAAAAATTAAGTTTCAGAGTTTTATTTAGAAATGCACTTAAAACTAAAAAATAATTTGTCGCTTAGCCTCAATATATATATTCTTTCTCATGATAGAATCTCTCAAATAAAACGCTTGCCGTTTAATTTTGCCACCATTCATAATTTAAATGCAAGCGTTTTATTTGAGAGATTCTATCATGAGAAAGAATATATATATTGAGGCTAAGCGACAAACTATTTTTAGTTTTAAGTGCATTTCTAAATAAAACTCTGAAACTTAATTTTTTTAAATTATTTTTTATTAATTTTTGTTGGTATTTTCCTAAAATCCACGTTTTATGGTCTGTGTGTGTTTGAAAAAAATTGTTTAAAACTCCACGTTTAATGGTCTGTGGGTGTTTGGCAAATATTGTTTAAAAAATCCAAGTTTTATGGTCTGTAGCCGTTTGAATTTTTTTTTTTTTTCAAAATCCACGTTTTTAGAGTCTGTGGGTGTTTGATTTAAAAAAATGTACTTTTTATGGTCTGTGAATCTTTGAAAAAATTTTGTTTAAAATCCCCGTTTTATGGTCTGTGGGTGTTTGAAAAAATTGTTTAAAAATCCACGTTTTATGGTCTGTGGGTGTTTGAAAAAAATTGTGTAAAAAATTCATGTTCTATAGACTGAGGGTGCTTGAAAAAAATTGTTTAAGAATCCACGTTTTATGGTCTGTTGGTGTCTGAAAAAATGGTTTAAAAAATCCATTTCTTATGGTCTGTGGGTTTTTGAAATTTTTTTTTATAAAACCACGTTTTATGGACTGTGGTTGTTTGGAAAAAATCGTTTAAAAAATGTACGTTTTATGGTCTATGGATGTTTGAAACAAATTGTTTAAAATATTCACTTTTTATGGTCTGTAGATGTTTGAAAAAATTGTTTAAAAAATCCACGTTTTATGGTCTGTGGGTGTTTCCAAAAAAATGTGTAAAAAATTCACGTTTTATAAGCTGTGTGTGTTTGAAAAAAAAAATGTTTAAAAATTCACGTTTTATGGTCTGCGGGTATTTGAAAAATTTTATTTAAAAAAATGTACTTTTTATGGTCTGTGAATGTTTGAAAAAAATTGTTTAAAAAATCCAAGTTTTATAGTCTGTGGGTGTTTGAAAAAAAAAAAAACTTGAAAAACCCACGTTTTATGGTCTGTGGTAGTCTGAAAAATTGTTTAAAAAATCCACGTTTTATGCTCTGTGGGTGTTTAAAAAAACATGTGTAAAAAATTCACGTTTTATAGAGTGTGGGTGTTTGAAAAACTTTTTATGGTCGGTGGTTTTTGTGGTTGAAAAATTGTTTAAATTTTTTTTAAATCCACGTTTTATGGACTGTGGGTGTTTGGAAAAATTTTTTAAAAAATCCACATTTTATCTGTGGGTGGTCTGTGGTGTTAGAAAAAAATTTAAAAAAATGCAGTTTTTAATTTTTGGTTGGTATTTTCCTAACTGCTCTATTGTCCGAGATATCTACGTTTCGACGACACAACATACGTTTTTTTCCAGGTATAAAATTAATATTTAAAAAACCTGCAATTGTTGTTGATAATTGTTTGGCTGTAGGCTTTTCATAAATAAAAATCCAATTTTCTGATTTTGAAGCTTTATTTTCCAATATTTCGATTGGACTCTTCAATCATCTTCAGGGAACTACAAATTATTTTTACAGGTTAACAACAATTTTATTTAAATATATTTCATAATTTATTTACTTGAAAGATAGTTGTGGTAACTTCTACCAAGAGCTTTCTTTAACTAAAACTTGGCGCGTTTGTATTTGTTCACTGTATGTCTGTACATTTGAGCGCAGTTGTCAGTGTCTGTTTTGTAATTTAATCTAATATCGTTTGGAGTGTTAATAATGTGTAACATCTCAAGAGTGCAACGTTTATGATAGTTACTCTCCTGAGTCAGTATTTTGATGTTGTTAAAATTCGGGAGTGTGTTGTGTCAATGCACTGTGGGCTGCAAGCGCCGTCTTCTGTTCTGGGGGTTTATTAACTGCTTTCTGGTCTGATTTGTGACTTGACACTCTAGTCTTAAGTTTAGACTTGGTAGTGCCCACATATACTTTGCCACATGAGTTGGACTTGTCGCCTTTACATTGTATGCGGTAAACCACATTGGATTTGTCTTCATCCTTAATTTTATCTTTAAGTCTGCTGAATAAACTGGAAAGGGTATTGTTTGACTTGTAAGCAAGTACATATTTTCCTCGTCATATATTTTTGATTTTCTTAATCTTTCCGAGAAGCCTTTTGTATATGTGATGGTTTTGTAAATTTTCTGTGTGTAAATTTTCGTCGCTAATCTCCAAAACTCTTCTTATAAAATTGCTTGCTGTGTTTATTATTGTTCTTCGTGGATGTTTAGACGTGAAATTTATGAGTCTTCCTGAAGCGGTGGGCTTCTGGTACCAATCTACCTTCAGCTCGTTTCCGCTTCTTATAACTACAGAATCTAAATATGGGAGTTTGTTATTATTCTCTATTTCCATAGTGAACTTGATTTGAGTGTTATATGCATTTAATATGTCCAGTGTTGACGCAATGTCATTTTTCTTTATAACAGTAAAAATATCGTCTACGTATTTTATCAAGATTTTGGGTTTGGTGTGCATTTTCTGTATAGATAATTGAAGTAATTTTTCCATGACGGTGTCTGCCACGACTGGTGATGCCGTTGATCCCATTGGCATGCCCTTGTTTTGTTTATAAGTTTTGTCTCCATAGCTAAAATATCGTGTATCCTTTATACACAGTGTCAATATCTCCATGAAAAGTTCTTTTGGTATCGAAGACCGAATAACGTCCCATTGTTCTTCTATCGCGTTCAGCGCAAAATTGACCGGAATTTTAAAAACACATTTAAAAATCAGAATTTTAATTCTCGATTTAGAAGTTTTGAATTTATTGAGACACAGATGCGAAATTTTTTGCCAATTTGTTCCATGTGATATACAATAAATATTTCACATTTGTTTCATAAGTGTGGAGATGGAAGAAATCGACAAAAATTCAATTTTAAAAAAAAAATTTATATAACTTTTATGTTCCAACAGAAATACCTCTTAATTTTTGCGAGGATATTGTATATAATACTATTAATAATTCAATTCAAAAATATAAATATTGTCTTATGTCGTCTCCACGCACTTGTGACGCAAACATTTAAATGCGATTATCTCAAAGCGGGAAAATGGCGTATGGAACACTTAAGCATGACACAGACGTAATGACAGATGATTTTCATAAAACTTAGATCTATTGTGTTCAATCTGCTTTTCCATGCAAATTATTCTTTGTTTGGCATTTTTATACCCTCAGCCTTTAGGCTAGAAAGGGTATATCACCAATATTTTTGAAAATTTAACATAGCTGAAGCCAAGGTTTACCCTTTTAGAACACGCGACTCGTGATTGTATATTATACAAATTAAATACTTGTGGATAAAAATGAAATGTTTTTGGACGTGGCAAAAAATATTGGCCTTAAAAGATAATTTGCGTGGAAGCTGTGGCTATATTTATGTTAAAAAATTGGTGAAAATGGGTTGAAGCCACCATGTCTTTTTTTGTTTTCTCTGGATTTGTGAGTAAACCACACTTCTCTCGAGTTTCCTGTCAAAGTAAAAGCAGAAGCAAACTAAATAAGGAATATCTCTCTAGGGAAGTACTTTTCAAAATTTCGTCTGCTTCTACCATTAAATGATGCTGACATTTTGAAGCCAGATTTACAGTGTTTTTTGAAATTTTCTTCTAATTTCATTCCGCAAACAGGTTTTTAAAAAAACCATATATAGGATTGTAGTACTTGCGATTCTGAGTTATTTGATATGAATATTGTGAATGTAGTCTGCACAGATTCATAGAAATCTGCATCCAAATGCGAAAATTTTGTGCGAACATTTTTCTAAAAATCGTATTTTTCGGGCCTAATTTTAACAATTGTCATTCGATTTCTTCGTACTTGATTGCACATTTTAGTTTTTTACGTTCCTGATCCAATTAATCATTCCCCGTGAAAATCCATCTACTAAAACGCGAGTTACAAGAAATTCCAAAGTAGAAAAATCATCTAAAATTGTTTTTTGGAAATATCGCGTAGTTCGTCACGTTTTCTACGGTTCGTTTCCACTGCAATGAAAAGACTAGTACAGCATCTTCGTTTTAGCGGAAACAGAGATTTGAAAACTTCACTGATAAGGGAGCTACATTCATTTTATCCGAAAAAATAGTGTGTGATGCTACATCCACGGTTCTCGATTGATCGTCTTGAAATAGATATATTTCGATATAGATTTTCATGGTGAACACTGAAATCGGATGCGGACAAAAATTGTATGCACTTTGCGCAAACTAGCGATATTTTATAGGTTTTTTAGTGCTTTGATGCAGCCGATGCTACATCTTAGCCTCCAAATTAAATTTCGAAAAATGTATACAAATTAAAAGATATGGTCTTGCTGTACATGAAAATCACATGCGGACAAAATGATTTTGATAATTACGCGATTTACACGTATTTTAAAATGCATATAAATTAAAATGGGTTATTTGACCTCTGTTTCCATTTCAGAAGCTTTGAGATATATCCTCATCAACCCCATTACCTTCCCTAATGGGAAAGCTTTAATATGAATGCCAATAAAGCAAAATCCGTCTATTTTATTGGGAGATTTAAGCAAAATGAAGGAAGTATTCCTATAGATTTTTACAATATTTTCTACTACATAATGCATGTGTAAAAATATTTTGTCAAATAAAAAAAAATATTTTTTGGCCAAAATATGTTATTTTTTGGCTGTAACATCAAAACTATAACACCAATATGTACGATTGTAGTCTCATTTGATTCGCCGTGAAGTTTTGATCCACAACAAATTTTTAGTTAATTTTATGACCACTAAATGGGCCTTAATTTTGAAAAAAGTTGACTTATATTCAATAATTTATCAATTTTATGTACATTCCGCGAATTCTGTGTAACATTTTGCAGGTATTATGCAATCTACTCGCTGAAGTCACTTCGAGAGAACTTTTTTGTAACAATTGTGCTCATTAAAATAATTAGCGTTTTTATAATATTTTCTTTCTTAAAAAGCGAAATAAAAGCGCCATAACTTTTGTCCGCAACAACCAAAAATTGGCTCGCGACCAGATTCATACTGGGAATTTTTTTCTTAACCTACATATCAAAAATCGTTGATGTAGCGCGAAAAAAATTTATCCTTTTTTTCTGAAATGGAATATGAAATATTTGACAATATTCGTGATATACACTTTCATACGGGCAAAATGTGGCTCGTCGAAATAATGGTTTTAGACCCCAAGTATGTTTGGACGAAATTTGTTTCAGACAATTTGGAGTTGATTTAGCAATGTCCGTCCGTCTGTCTGTCTGTCTGGCTGGCTGGTGCGCACGATAACTCTCGAACGGATGAGCCGATTTGGTCCAAAATTTGGCTTTCGTAATATTTTGTCCAAACTTAGTTTAAGTTCGAAGATGGGTCATATCGGTCCGCTCCTTCAGATACCTCCCCCACAAAAGTTCGAAAATGTTCGGAAAATTTGTGCGCACGATAACTCGTGAAGGGAGTAACCGATTTGGTCCATACTTTGCACATCGTGAAATTTCTACCAGACTTAGATGAGGTTCCAATATGGACTCAATCGGTCCACTCCTTCGGGTAACTCCCACACAAAATTTCGGAGAAGTTCAGTTTAGGAGCAGCTCTCGAATCACTTTGGTTTTTGTTGTAACAACTCGTACTCACGTCCCCCCATACGGCGGTGCAAGTTTCGTCAGGGGCAAAACCATACTTCCTGAGAAAATAGCCTGAAAGGTTCAAAAACCCCTATGACACCATGTGTAGTGGTTGGAGCGCACGAACTCTCTAACGGATGAGCCGATTTGGTCCAAAATTTGGCTTTCGTAATATTTTGTTCAAACTTAGTTTAAGTTCGAAGATGGGTCAAAACGGTCCACTCCTTCAGGTACCTCCCCCACAAAAGATCAAAAATGTTCGGAAAAATTGTGCACACGATAACTCTTGATGGGAGTGATAGATTTGATCCATACTTTACACATCCTACAATATATACCAGATATAGATCAGTTTCGAATATGGACTATATTTGTTCACTCCTTCGGGTACGTCCACACAAAATTTTGGATAAATTCACTTTAAGACCTGCTCTCGAATCACTTTGATTTTTGTTGAAGCAACATGCATTCGCTGCTTCAATTACGACAGTAAAAGTTTTTTCAGGGGCAAGCCCATACTTCTTGAGAAAACAGTCCGATAGCTGTAAAAAACCCCTATGGCACCATATGTTGTGGCTGGAGGGCTCGAACCGAATATATTACGGAAAATAGCTATATTATGTTTTTCGCAGGCTAGTGTGATAAAAAAGCCCTATCTATCGATATCCCCGCAAATTTTTGAGCTTTAATCCGATCTATACTTTTGTCGGTGCATACGGCCAGAATTTTGAAAACCCCCCTAAATACATACGTTTTTTTTGGGAAAAAAGTATTTCAATCCACACAGGCTGAGGGTATATATCTGTCGGCAAAGCCGACTGATACTTTTTTACTTGTTAATTTACAATTAACAAAAAAAAAATTAAATAAAATTCGTATAATTTTTCTGCGCCGTTCTTCCTGACGTATGATGACTTTCGCTACTTATACGCATGCTATTTCCAGAAAATGTCCATATTTATTTGAAAACAAGTAAGAAAAATCTATAGTCGGACGGAGCCGACCATGGGACACCCTATACCACTATCCCTGGACAATCGCTCTCCACGGAACTTCTTTTCAATGATTGTGATTGTGAAATCAAATATCAGAGATGTAATGTACAATACTTATGACCAAAACCAAAAAGTTATCTAGCATTACAAAGACATTTTTGTAGCAGGAAAGGAAAATTTAGTTCACACAAACTAAAATGTAATGAAACCCACTTATGTAGTACTACTACTTCCGTTGTTTAACCTCAACGTCATTGAAATTTTTACCAATTTCACACAAAAGTTTCAGTCCATCTAACCCGCTAAGTATTACCTGATCTTCACGTTGGTTTGTACGCTTCTTCTTCATCATAAACTCAAAATTTGTTTAAAATTTTGCGGGTTATTATTTTGACCTACAGAGCCGCTACAAAATTGGTTAATTTTCATCCCCTGAACATTTCACGATCATCACTAAAAACTAATCATTTATATTCTGGCCCGAACCCACTCTCCTTAAAAAATTGTTACAATCGGTCCATAATTACGGCCTTAAGCTTGTTTACAATTTTTAATGGACGGACACACACCTCTAAATCGCTTTATCTCGTCGAGATATGAATTTTGGCATACCAAATAAGGGGTCTAGACGAATATTTCGTGGTGTTACATAAACTTTTGGAGAGACAATATGTAGCATGGGATAAAAATGTGGTTCTCTACACAGAACCCATTATATATTAGGCAGTAGGCCCGTTATCTAGTAAACACTTTATTGCAATTTACATCAGAGGAAAGGTCAGTAGTTTTTTTTTCCATATGTAGGCTACTTTGGGAAATATATATGTCCTCAAGGAATTAAAATAAAAAGTAATGGTCCATTTCACGCGCTAAATAATATCAGATCATCATTCAAAATTGTAGGCATCTTTTTCGACCTATACTCTTACCCGGTGCAAAATTTCGTGACTATTGATGTATAATTGCGACTTCTAGCGGGTTTATTATTACACTACAAACAAATAACGGAATATATTAGGCTGTAACTCTGTTATCTGATCATGCACACCAACATAATTGGCATCAATTGAAAGGTCAAGCGTTCCACTTTCAAGTATATCTCACTTGTCCGGAATGTCACTTCCAGGAATTAAGATATAAGCTGTATATAACAAATTTTCACAATTTTCACACAAAAGTTTTGGTCCATTTAACCCTCTAAATATTATCCGATCGCCATCTCAAATTGCAAGCTTCTCCTTTGTGATATACTCTTACCTTATTTAAAATTACGCGTTGATGGGACTATTATTGAGACCTACAGAGCCGCTAGAAAATTGGATAAATATTATGTTTTTGGTCCATTTCACCCGCTAAATATTTCACGATCATCACCAATAAGAATAGGGATCTATTCTGATCTGAACCCGACCTCCATACAAAATTTCGTGACGATCGCTCCATAATTGCGGCCTGGAGCGTGTTTACAATTTATAATGGACAGACGGACGGACGGACGGACGGACGGACTGACGGACGGACACACATCTCAAAATCGCTTTATCTCGTCGAGATATGAAGATTAGTATACCACATTGGCGGTCTCCGATGAATATTTCGCGGTGTTACATGAATTTTTACCAAAACAAACTTATAATACCCTTTTCCACATTGTGGTATAGGGTATAAAAATAATTCATTATCTATTTACTGTCCCAATACAACATTTTGCGTTTTAATATTTTTCTATATTCTAATCGTTTTTAGTTAAATAAAAATAACCTTCCACAATATAGATTGAAAGGACACATACCCACACAACGTCATGAATGACATTCGCACATTGAGAATTTTTGTATTTTGTTTGCAAACGATCAAACAACAATTTAACTTAATTGTATAGTTTCAATTTAAATGAAATTGTTAGTTATCGAGACGGTTGCATCCATATGGGTCGGTGCACATAGTTTTCCTATGAATATTATTTTTTGGGCGTTTTATGTATGTACAATGTAAATATTGTCAATATGAATGATTTGAAATTGTTTTAAAATTACTTACGTGCTTTCTTAGACTGGATCGTATTTCTCCACAACAACACCGAAACAGGTTAATGCAAATTGAGAAATTGATAGTTGGAACTAAATATAGTAGCATTTTGAATCCTAGTCCTTACTAAGACGACTACAAAGTCCACTATTAAGACATCTTTACTGTCGTCTATTAAGACGGAACTGATAAAGTACACACGTGGTTATTAGGGTTATGACTTTTTGACATTTTTCTCAAAACTGATTTCCTGTAGCACGGATGAATGAACTTTTGCCTATTAATCACTATGCTATCGTTTATTCCATTGAAATATAAAAAAAGTTCACGCACAAATCGAAAATAATTTTTTGAAAAAATATATGAAATGAAAAAAAATTTTTTCAAAAAATTATTTTTTGTTGCACGAATGAATAAATATAAGCCTACTAATAACTATAATAACGTTTATTTCATTCAAATATTAAAAAATTCGCGAAAAAAGTCATTTTGAAAAAATTTTAAATTTTTTGTTTTTTGTTAAAAAATTATATTTTTGAATAAAAGCGTTTACGACATTTTTACGATTCTCAGAATTGAAGAAAAATAGTGAGAAATAAATTTTATATCATTTTAATTATCTCATGTGGCTCAAAAGTTTATTTTCAATTATATATCTGTTTTCAGTGACTTCAAAAAATTGTCCATAATTTTGATAAATTCAAATTTTAAAATCATTTTGTGCGTGAGGTTTTTTCACCGAATCACCTTATAATTAAGATTTTATGTAATCTTATGGCAAAACTCATCACGCTATGATACAGGGATATGAGGTTGTAAAAAAGTCATAACCCTAGTGGTTATACTGATCCAGTTTATGTCATACGGTACACCAATCGAAACTGTTTAAACGTGCCACGTGCCAAAATTATAGGTCCTCCTTGACCTCTGGTCAAATTCAAAATTCAACAAAAAATAATAATTAACATTTTAAATGAATCAAAAAAAAAAAATCAATTACCACAAAATGAAATTTAATTTCAAAATACAATGAATTGGCAAAAAAGTAGAAACATTTCGATTTCGCTTACGAAAAAGAAGTTCATTTTGTGGTATCATTAATAGCGTTCCTAGAATCTGCTTGTATACAAAATTTATACGTTTCGACGTTGGCATTCCTTTTGCTATTCACCTTGTAATGTGCCTCTATTTCAACTTTTTTTGTCATTTTATGGTTAGAGTAGAAGAAGAAAACTTTAAAAAACTTAAGTTGTAAGTATATCTCACTAATACCTTGTCAACATTTGTTAGACAAACAAACAAACAAACAGGCGAAGGTCTACAGACCCATAAAACATAAAGTAGAAGAAGAAAGCAAAGGCGAAGGGTACCTGGAGACAACAGCTGTTGCAATAAAAAAGATTTATTATTTTTCTATCCTTAGAATAGAGACATAAGGTCATAAATTCATCACTCCACTCACGCACCACAACGCTTGACACCACAACAACACACTCACATGACATTGTCGGTCTATTGTCACCAAAAAAATAAAAATAACAAAAAAAAAAAAAAGAAAAGGATTCTTAGAAAGTGTTGACCAGCTGTGTCAAGGATTTTGAAGACGTGGGTAGTTTCAAAGTTCAAAGGCCAAATGATCTAAGATAAGGTCATAATAACTAAATTAGAACCTGCCTACAACACACACAATATTTCACCAATTTCTCATTTAATGAAAACAAATTGCTTTCGTTGCCAACAAAAGGCACGTGACAAAGGATAAGCAGGGAGGAAAAGTGACAAAAAGAAGTAATTGATTTTATGAAAGAGACAAATTAGTGGTACAACCAATTAAACTTCTTTTAGACAAGTTGGACAAATTAGGAAAATTCAGTTGAAGTTAAATTATATTCAAATAGACCATTAAGAGTACGCTTTTAATATAATTTTTTCAAACGTCAACAGAACAATAATTTCGGTTTTTTTACAATTTATTTCATGTACCCACACAGCAATAAACGTGGATTTTTTAAACAATTTTTTTTTCAACCAACCAAAGGACGCAGAAGGAGGATAAACAATTTTTTACCACACAACGATCACAAAACGTGTATTTTTTTAAACAATTTTCAACCACACACGGACCGTAAAACGTGGATTTTTTAAACAATTTTTTGGACCACACAAAGACCACAAAACGTGTATTTTTTAAACAATTCTTTGGACCACACCAAAAAACGTGGATTTTTTAAACAATTCTTTGGACCACACCAAAAAACGTGGATTTTTTAAACAATTTTTTGGACCACACATAGACCATAAAACGTGGATTTTTTAAACAATTTTTTGGACGACACAAAGACCATAAAACGTGGATTTTTTAAACAATTTTTTGGACCACACAAAGACCATAAAACGTGGATTTTTTAAACAATTTTTTGGACCACACAAAGACCATGAAACGTGGATTTTTTAAACAATTTTTTGGACCACACATAGACCATAAAACGTGGATTTTTTAAACAATTTTTTGGACCACACATAGACCATAAAACGTGGATTTTTTAAACAATTTTTTGGACCACACAAATACCATAAAACGTGCAGTTTTTCAACAATATTTTTGAACCACATCTTAAACCGTGGACCTAAATATTCCCCGGCCATAAGTGGTGTGGATTACAAAGACATTAAAACGTGAATTTATTAAACAATTTTTTTTTACCACACAAAGACTGTAAAACCTGCATTTTTTTAAACAATTTGATGGACAGCAAATTGACCATAAAACGTGGATTTTTAAACAATATTTTGGACCACACCAAAACCATAAAACGTGGATTTTTTAAACAATTTTTTGGACCAAATAAAACGTCGATTTTTTAAAAAATTTTTTTGACTACACAAATACCATAAAACGGGGATTTATTAAACAATAGTTTGAAGCACACAAAGATCATTAAACGTGAATTTTTAAAAATTTGTTTGGACCACACAAAGACCATAAAACGTGGATTTTTTAAACAATTTTTAGAACCACACAAAGACCATAAAACGTGGATTTGTAAACAATATTTTGGACCACACCAAAACCATAAAACGTGGATTTTTTAAATAATTTTTTGGACCAAATAAAACGTCGATTTTTTAAACAATTTTTTGACCACACAAGTACCATAAAACGTGGATTTTTTAGACAATAGTTTGAACCACACAAAGACCATTAAACGTGAATTTTTAAAAATTTGTTTGGACCACACAAAGACCATAAAACGTGGATTTTTTAAACAATTTTTAGAACCACACAAAGACCATAAAACGTGGATTTGTAAACAATATTTTGGACCACACCAAAACCATAAAACGTGGATTTTTTAAATAATTTTTTGGACCAAATAAAACGTCGATTTTTTAAACAATTTTTTGACCACACAAGTACCATAAAACGTGGATTTTTTAGACAATAGTTTGAACCACACAAAGACCATTAAACGTGAATTTTTAAAAATTTGTTTGGACCACACAAAGACCATAAAACGTGGATTTTTTAAACAATTTTTAGGACCACACAAAGACCATAAAACGTGGATTTTTTAACCATTTTTTTGGACCACACAAAGACCATGAAACGTGGATTTTTAAGCAATTTTTTGGACCACACAAAGACCATAAAACGTAGATTTTTTAAACAATTTTTTGGACCACACAAAGACCATAAAACGTGGATTTTTTAAACATTTTTTTGGACCACACGAAGACCAAAAACGTGGATTTTTTAAACAATTTGTTGGACCACACAAAAACCATAAAACGTGGATTTTTAAACAATTTTTTGGACCACACAAAGACCAAAAACGTGGATTGTGTAAACAATTTTTTGGACCACACAAAGACCATAAAACGTGGATTTTTTAAACAATTCCTTGGACCACACCAAAAAACGTGGATTTTTTAAACAATTCTTTGGACCACACCAAAAAACGTGGATTTTTTTAACAATTTTTTGGACCACACATAGACCATAAAACGTGGATTTTTTAAACAATTTTTTGGACCACACATAGACCATAAAACGTGGATTATTTAAACAATTTTTTGAACCACGCAAAGACCACAAAACGTGTATTTTTTAAACAATTCTTTGGACCACACCAAAAAACGTGGATTTTTTAAACAATTCTTTGGACCACACCAAAAAACGTGGATTTTTTAAACAATTCTTTGGCCCACACCAAAAAACGTGGATTTTTTAAACAATTTTTTGGACCACACATAGACCATAAAACGTGGATTTTTTAAACAATTTTTTGGACGACACAAAGACCATAAAAGGTGGATTTTTTAAACAATTTTTTGGACCACACAAAGACCATAAAACGTGGATTTTTTAAACAATTTTTTGGACCACACAAAGACCATGAAACGTGGATTTTTTAAACAATTTTTTGGACCACACATAGACCATAAAACGTGGATTTTTTAAACAATTTTTTGGACCACACAAAGACCATAAAACGTGGATTTTTTAAACAATTTTTTGGACCACACAAAGACCATAAAACGTGGATTTTTTAAACAATTTTTTGGACCACACAAAGACCATAAAACGTGGATTTTTTAAAAAATTTTTTGGACCACATCTTAAACCGTGGACCTAAATATTCCCCGGCCATAAGTGGTGTGGATTACAAAGACATTAAAACGTGAATTTATTAAACAATTTTTTTTTGACCACACAAAGACTGTAAAACCTGCATTTTTTTAAACAATTTGATGGATAGCAAAATGACCATAAAACGTGGATTTTTAAACAATATTTTGGACCACACCAAAACCATAAAACGTGGATTTTTTAAACAATTTTTTGGACCAAATAAAACGTCGATTTTTTAAACAATTTTTTGGACCAAATAAAACGTCGATTTTTTAAAAAATTTTTTTGACCACACAAATACCATAAAACGGGGATTTTTTAAACAATAGTTTGAACCACACAAAGATCATTAAACGTGAATATTTAAAAATTTGTTTGGACCACACAAAGACCGTAAAACGTGGATTTTGTAAACAATTTTTAGAACCACACAAAGACCATAAAACGTGGATTTGTAAACAATATTTTGGACCACACCAAAACCATAAAACGTGGATTTTTTAAACAATTTTTTGGACCAAATAAAACGTCGATTTCTTAAACAATTTTTTTGACCACACAAGTACCATAAAACGTGGATTTTTTAGACAATAGTTTGAACCACACAAAGACCATTAAACGTGAATTTTTAAAAATTTGTTTGGACCACACAAAGACCATAAAACGTGGATTTTTTAAACAATTTTTAGGACCACACAAAGACCATAAAACGTGGATTTTTTAACCATTTTTTTGGACCACACAAAGACCATGAAACGTGGATTTTTAAGCAATTTTTTGGACCACACAAAGACCATAAAACGTAGATTTTTTAAACAATTTTTTGGACAACACAAAGACCATAAAACGTGGATTTTTTAAACATTTTTTTGGACCACACAAAGACCAAAAACGTGGATTTTTTAAACAATTTGTTGGACCACACAAGAACCATAAAACGTGGATTTTTAAACAATTTTTTGGACCACACAAAGACCATAAAACGTGGATTTTTTAAACAATTCTTTGGACCACACCAAAAAACGTGGATTTTTTAAACAATTCTTTGGACCACACCAAAAAACGTGGATTTTTTAAACAATTTGTTGGACCACACAAAGACCAAAAACGTGGATTTTTTAAACAATTTGTTGGACCACACAAGAACCATAAAACGTGGATTGTTTAAACAATTTTTTGGACCACACAAAGACCATAAAACGTGGATTTTTTAAACAATTCTTTGGACCACACCAAAAAACGTGGATTTTTTTAAACAATTCTTTGGACCACACCAAAAAACGTGGATTATTTAAACAATTCTTTGGACCACACAAAGACCATGGAACGTGGATTTTTTAAACAATTTTTTGGACCACACAAAGACCATGGAACGTGGATTTTTTAAACAATTGTTTGAACCACACAAAGACCATAAAACGTGGATTTTTTAAACAATTTTTTGGACCACACATAGACCATAAAACGTGGATTTTTTAAACAATTTTTTGGACCACACAAATACCATAAAACGTGCAGTTTTTCAACAATATTTTTGAACCACATCTTAAACCGTGGACCTAATTATTCCCCGGCCATAAGTGGTGTGGATTACAAAGACATTAAAACGTGAATTTATTAAACAATTTTTTTTGACCACACAAAGACCATAAAACGTGGATTTTTAAACAATATTTTGGACCACACCAAAACCATAAAACGTGGATTTTTTAAACAATTTTTTGGACCAAATAAAACGTCGATTTTTTAAAAAATTTTTTTGACCACACAAATACCATAAAACGGGGATTTATTAAACAATAGTTTGAACCACACAAAGATCATTAAACGTGAATTTTTAAAAATTTGTTTGGACCACACAAAGACCATAAAACGTGGATTTTTTAAACAATTTTTAGAACCACACAAAGACCATAAAACGTGGATTTGTAAACAATATTTTGGACCACACCAAAACCATAAAACGTGGATTTTTTAAATAATTTTTTGGACCAAATAAAACGTCGATTTTTTAAACAATTTTTTGACCACACAAGTACCATAAAACGTGGATTTTTTAGACAATAGTTTGAACCACACAAAGACCATTAAACGTGAATTTTTAAAAATTTGTTTGGACCACACAAAGACCATAAAACGTGGATTTTTTAAACAATTTTTAGGACCACACAAAGACCATAAAACGTGGATTTTTTAACCATTTTTTTGGACCACACAAAGACCATGAAACGTGGATTTTTTAAACAATTTTTAGGACCACACAAAGACCATAAAACGTGGATTTTTAAGCAATTTTTTGGACCACACAAAGACCATAAAACGTGGATTTTTTAAACATTTTTTTGGACCACACGAAGACCAAAAACGTGGATTTTTTAAACAATTTGTTGGACCACACAAAAACCATAAAACGTGGATTTTTAAACAATTTTTTGGACCACACAAAGACCAAAAACGTGGATTGTGTAAACAATTTTTTGGACCACACAAAGACCATAAAACGTGGATTTTTAAACAATTTTTTGGACCACACAAAGACCAAAAACGTGGATTGTGTAAACAATTTTTTGGACCACACAAAGACCATAAAACGTGGATTTTTTAAACAATTCTTTGGACCACACCAAAAAACGTGGATTTTTTAAACAATTCTTTGGACCACACCAAAAAACGTGGATTTTTTTTAACAATTTTTTGGACCACACATAGACCATAAAACGTGGATTTTTTAAACAATTTTTTGGACCACACATAGACCATAAAACGTGGATTATTTAAACAATTTTTTGAACCACGCAAAGACCACAAAACGTGTATTTTGTAAACAATTCTTTGGACCACACCAAAAAACGTGGATTTTTTAAACAATTCTTTGGACCACACCAAAAAACGTGGATTTTTTAAACAATTCTTTGGCCCACACCAAAAAACGTGGATTTTTTAAACAATTTTTTGGACCACACATAGACCATAAAACGTGGATTTTTTAAACAATTTTTTGGACCACACATAGACCATAAAAGGTGGATTTTTTAAACAATTTTTTGGACCACACAAAGACCATAAAACGTGGATTTTTTAAACAATTTTTTGGACCACACAAAGACCATGAAACGTGGATTTTTTAAACAATTTTTTGGACCACACATAGACCATAAAACGTGGATTTTTTAAACAATTTTTTGGACCACACAAAGACCATAAAACGTGGATTTTTTAAACAATTTTTTGGACCACACAAAGACCATAAAACGTGGATTTTTTAAACAATTTTTTGGACCACATCTTAAACCGTGGACCTAAATATTCCCCGGCCATAAGTGGTGTGGATTACAAAGACATTAAAACGTGAATTTATTAAACAATTTTTTTTTGACCACACAAAGACTGTAAAACCTGCATTTTTTTAAACAATTTGATGGACAGCAAAATGACCATAAAACGTGGATTTTTAAACAATATTTTGGACCACACCAAAACCATAAAACGTGGATTTTTTAAACAATTTTTTGGACCAAATAAAACGTCGATTTTTTAAACAATTTTTTGGACCAAATAAAACGTCGATTTTTTAAAAAAATTTTTTTGACCACACAAATACCATAAAACGGGGATTTTTTAAACAATAGTTTGAACCACACAAAGATCATTAAACGTGAATATTTAAAAATTTGTTTGGACCACACAAAGACCGTAAAACGTGGATTTTTTAAACAATTTTTAGAACCACACAAAGACCATAAAACGTGGATTTGTAAACAATATTTTGGACCACACCAAAACCATAAAACGTGGATTTTTTAAACAATTTTTTGGACCAAATAAAACGTCGATTTCTTAAACAATTTTTTTGACCACACAAGTACCATAAAACGTGGATTTTTTAGACAATAGTTTGAACCACACAAAGACCATTAAACGTGAATTTTTAAAAATTTGTTTGGACCACACAAAGACCATAAAACGTGGATTTTTTAAACAATTTTTAGGACCACACAAAGACCATAAAACGTGGATTTTTTTACCATTTTTTTTGACCACACAAAGACCATGAAACGTGGATTTTTAAGCAATTTTTTGGACCACACAAAGACCATAAAACGTAGATTTTTTAAACAATTTTTTGGACAACACAAAGACCATAAAACGTGGATTTTTTAAACATTTTTTTGGACCACACAAAGACCAAAAACGTGGATTTTTTAAACAATTTGTTGGACCACACAAAGACCAAAAACGTGGATTTTTTAAACAATTTGTTGGACCACACAAGAACCAGAAAACGTGGATTTTTAAACAATTTTTTGGACCACACAAAGACCATAAAACGTGGATTTTTTTAAACAATTCTTTGGACCACACCAAAAAACGTGGATTTTTAAACAATTTGTTGGACCACACAAAGACCAAAAACGTGGATTTTTTAAACAATTTTTTGGACCACACAAGAACCATAAAACGTGGATTGTTTAAACAATTTTTTGGACCACACAAAGACCATAAAACGTGGATTTTTTAAACAATTCTTTGGACCACACCAAAAAACGTGGATTTTTTAAACAATTTTTTGGACCACACAAAGACCATAAAACGTGGATTTTTTAAACAATTCTTTGGACCACACCAAAAAACGTGGATTTTTTAAACAATTCTTTGGACCACACCAAAAAACGTGAATTATTTAAACAATTTTTTGGACCACACAAAGACCATAAAACGTGGATTTTTTAAACAATTTTTTGGACCACACAAAGACCATGGAACGTGGATTTTTTAAACAATTGTTTGAACCACACAAAGACCATAAAACGTGGATTTTTTAAACAATTTTTTGGACCACACATAGACCATAAAACGTGGATTTTTTAAACAATTTTTTGGACCACACAAATACCATAAAACGTGCAGTTTTTCAACAATATTTTTGAACCACATCTTAAACTGTGGACCTAATTATTCCCCGGCCATAAGTGGTGTGGATTACAAAGACATTAAAACGTGAATTTATTAAACAATTTTTTTGACCACACAAAGACCATAAAACGTGGATTTTTAAACAATATTTTGGACCACACCAAAACCATAAAACGTGGATTTTTTAAAAAATTTTTTTTGACCACACAAGTACCATAAAACGGGGATTTATTAAACAATAGTTTGAACCACACAAAGATCATTAAACGTGAATTTTTAAAAATTTGTTTGGACCACACAAAGACCATAAAACGTGGATTTTTTAAACAATTTTTAGAACCACACAAAGACCATAAAACGTGGATTTGTAAACAATATTTTGGACCACACCAAAATCATAAAACGTGGATTTTTAAAAAAATTTTTGGACCACACAAAGACCATAAAACGTAGATTTTTTAAACAATATTTTGGACCACACAAAGACCATAAAACGTGGATTTTTTAAACAATTTTTTGGACCACACAAAGACCATGAAACGTGGATTTTTAAGCAATTTTTTGGACCACACAAAGACCATAAAACGTAGATTTTTTAAACAATTTTTTGGACCACACAAAGACCATGGAACGTGGATTTTTAAAAAAATTTTGGACCACACAAAGACCATAAAACGTGGATTTTTTAAACAATGGACCACACAAAGACCATAAAACGTGGATTTTTTAAACAATTTTTTGGACCACACAAAGACCATAAAACGTGGATTTTTTAAACAATTTTTAGGACCACGCAAAGACCACAAAACGTGGATTTTTTAAAAAATTCTTTGGACCACACCAAAAAACGTGGATTTTTTAAACAATTCTTTGGACCACACCAAAAAACGTGGATTTTTTAAACAATTTTTTGGACCACACATAGACCATAAAACGTGGATTTTTTAAACAATTTTTGGACGACACAAAGACCATAAAACGTGGATTTTTTAAACAATTTTTTGGACCACACAAAGACCATAAAACGTGGATTTTTTAAACAATTGTTTGAACCACACAAAGACCATAAAACGTGGATTTTTTAAACAATTTTTTGGACCACACATAGACCATAAAACGTGGATTTTTTAAACAATTTTTTGGACCACACATAGACCATAAAACGTGGATTTTTTAAACAATTTTTTGGACCACACATAGACCATAAAACGTGGATTTTTTAAACAATTTTTTGGACCACACATAGACCATAAAACGTGGATTTTTTAAACAATTTTTTGGACCACACATAGACCATAAAACGTGGATTTTTTAAACAATTTTTTGGACCACGCAAAGACCACAAAACGTAGATTTTTTAAACAATTTTTAGGACCACACAAAGACCACAAAACGTGGATTTTTTAAACAATTTTTTGGACCACACAAAGACCATAAAACGTGGATTTTTTAAACAATTTTTAGGACCACCAATTTTTTTAAAAAATTCTTTGGACCACACAAAGACCATAAAACGTGGATTTTTTAAACAATTTTTAGGACCACCAATTTTTTTAAAAAATTCTTTGGACCACACCAAAAAACGTGGATTTTTTAAACAATTTTTTGGACCACACATAGACCATAAAACGTGGATTTTTTAAACAATTTTTTGGACGACACAAAGACCATAAAACGTGGATTTTTTAAACAATTTTTTGGACGACACAAAGACCATAAAACGTGGATTTTTTAAACAATTTTTTTGGACCACACAAATACCATAAAACGTGCAGTTTTTCAACAATATTTTTGAACCACATCTTAAACCGTGGACCTAATTATTCCCCCGGCCATAAGTGGTGTGGATGACAAAGACATTAAAACGTGAATTTATTAAACAATTTTTTGGACCACACAAAGACCACAAAACGTAGATTTTTTAAACAATTTTTAGGACCACACAAAGACCACAAAACGTGGATTTTTTAAACAATTTTTTGGACCACACAAAGACCATAAAACGTGGATTTTTTAAACAATTTTTTGGACCACCAATTTTTTTAAAAAATTCTTTGGACCACACAAAGACCATAAAACGTGGATTTTTTAAACAATTTTTAGGACCACCAATTTTTTTAAAAAATTCTTTGGACCACACCAAAAAACGTGGATTTTTTAAACAATTTTTTGGACCACACATAGACCATAAAACGTGGATTTTTTAAACAATTTTTTGGACGACACAAAGACCATAAAACGTGGATTTTTTAAACAATTTTTTGGACGACACAAAGACCATAAAACGTGGATTTTTTAAACAATTTTTTTGGACCACACAAATACCATAAAACGTGCAGTTTTTCAACAATATTTTTGAACCACATCTTAAACCGTGGACCTAATTATTCCCCCGGCCATAAGTGGTGTGGATGACAAAGACATTAAAACGTGAATTTATTAAACAATTTTTAGGACCACACAAAGACCACAAAACGTGGATTTTTTAAACAATTTTTTGGACCGCACAAAGACCACAAAACGTGGATTTTTTAAACAATTCTTTGGACCACACTAAAAAACGTGGATTTTTTATAAAATTTTTTGGACCACACATAGACCATAAAACGTGGATTTTTTAAACAATTTTTTGGACGACACAAAGACCACAAAACGTGGATTTTTTAAACAATTTTTTGGGCCACACAAAGACCACAAAACGTGGATTTTTTAAACAATTTTTTGGACCACACAAAGACCACAAAACGTGGATTTTTTAAACAATTTTTTGGACCACACATAGACCATAAAACGTGCAGTTTTTAAACAATATTTTGGACCACACATAGACCATAAAACGTGCAGTTTTTCAACAATATTTTTGAACCACATCTTAAACCGTGGACCTAATTATTCCCCGGCCATAATTGGTGTGGATTACAAAGACATTAAAACGTGAATTTATTAAACAATTTTTTTGACCACACAAAGACTGTAAAACCTGCATTTTTTTAAACAATTTTTTGGACAGCAAAATGACCATAAAACGTGGATTTTTAAACAATATTTTGGACCACACCAAAACCATAAAACGTGGATTTTTTAAACAATTTTTTGGACCAAATAAAACGTCAATTTTTTAAAAAATTTTTTGGACCAAATAAAACGTCGATTTTTTAAACAATTTTTTGGACCAAATAAAACGTCGATTTTTTAATCAATTTTTTTGACCACACAAAGACCATAAAACGTGGGTTTTTTAAACAATTTTTTGGACCACACAAAAGCCATAAAACGTGGATTTTGTAAACAATGTTTTTTGACCACACTAAGACCATAAAACGTGGATTATTTAAACATTTTTTGGACCACACAAAGACCATAAAACGTAGATTTTTTAAACAATTTTTTGGACCACACAAAGACCATAAAACGAGGATTTGTTAACCAATTTTTTGGACCACACAAAGACCATAAAACGTGGATTTTTTAAACAATTTTTTGGACCACACAAAGACCATAAAACGTGGATTTTTTAAACAATTTTTTGGACCACAAAAACGCCATAAAACGTGGATTTTTTAAAAAAATTTTTGGGAAAGTCATGCCCGGTGAACTTTTGTATTGGGAAAGTCATGCCCGGTGAACTTTTGTATTGGGAAAGTCATGCCCGGTGAACTTTTGTATTGGGAAAGTCATGCCCGGTGAACTTTTGTATTGGGAAAGTCATGCCCGGTGAACTTTTGTATTGGGAAAGTCATGCCCGGTGAACTTTTGTATTGGGAAAGTCATGCCCGGTGAACTTTTGTATTGGGAAAGTCATCTCCGGTGAACTTTTGTATTGGGAAAGTCATGCCAACGCAAAGACCACGCAAAGACCACAAAACGTGTATTTTTTAAAAAATTCTTTGGACCACATCAAAAAACGTGGATTTTTTAAACAATTCTTTGGACCACACTAAAAAACGTGGATTTTTTAAACAATTTTTTGGACCACACATAGACCATAAAACGTGGATTTTTTAAACAATTTTTTGGACGACACAAAGACCATAAAACGTGGATTTTTTAAACAATTTTTTGGACCACACAAAGACCACAAAACGTGGATTTTTTAAACTGTTTTTTGGACCACACAAAGACCATGAAACGTGGATTTTTTAAACAATTGTTTGAACCACACAAAGACCATAAAACCTGGATTTTTTAAACAATTTTTTGGACCACACATAGACCATAAAACGTGGATTTTTTAAACAATTTTTGGGACCAAATAAAACGTCGATTTTTTAAACAATTTTTTGGACCAAATAAAACGTCGATTTTTTAAACAATTTTTTGGACCAAATAAAACGTCGATTTTTTAATCAATTTTTTTGACCACACAAAGACCATAAAACGTGGGTTTTTTTAAACAATTTTTTGGACCACACAAAAGCCATAAAACGTGGATTTTTTAAACAATTTTTTGGACCACACAAAGACCATAAAACGTGGATTTTGTAAACAATGTTTTTTGACCACACAAAGACCATAAAACGTGGATTATTTAAACATTTTTTGGACCACACAAAGACCATAAAACGTGGATTTTTTAAACAAGTTTTTGGACCACACAAAGACCATAAAACGAGGATTTGTTAACCAATTTTTTGGACCACACAAAGACCATAAAACGTGGATTTTTTAAACAATTTTTTGGACCACACAAAGACCATAAAACGTGGATTTTTTAAACAATTTTTTAGACCACACAATGACCATAAAACCCGGATTTTTTAAAAAATTTTTTGGACCACAAAAACACCATAAAACGTGGATTTTTTAAAAAAATTTTTGGGAAAGTCATGCCCGGTGAACTTTTGTATTGGGAAAGTCATGCCCGGTGAACTTTTGTATTGGGAAAGTCATGCCCGGTGAAATTTTGTATTGGGAAAGTCATTCCCGGTGAACTTTTGTATTGGGAAAGTCATGCCCGGTGAACTTTTGTATTGGGAAAGTCATGCCCGGTGAACTTTTGTATTGGGAAAGTCATCTCCGGTGAACTTTTGTATTGGGAAAGTCATGCCCACGCAAAGACCACGCAAAGACCACAAAACGTGTATTTTTTAAAAATTTCTTTGGACCACATCAAAAAACGTGGATTTTTTAAACAATTCTTTGGACCACACTAAAAAACGTGGATTTTTTAAACAATTTTTTGGACCACACTAAAAAACGTGGATTTTTTAAACAATTTTTTGGACCACACATAGACCATAAAACGTGGATTTTTTAAACAATTTTTTTGGACGACACAAAGACCATAAAACGTGGATTTTTTAAACAATTTTTTGGACCACACAAAGACCATGAAACGTGGATTTTTTAAACAATTGTTTGAACCACACAAAGACCATAAAACGTGGATTTTTTAAACAATTTTTTGGACCACACATAGACCATAAAACGTGGATTTTTTAAACAATTTTTTGGACCACACAAATACCATAAAACGTGCAGTTTTTCAACAATATTTTTGAACCACATCTTAAACCGTGGACCTAATTATTCCACGGCCATAAGTGGTGTGGATTACAAAGACATTAAAACGTGAATTTATTAAACATTTTTTTTGACCACACAAAGACTGTAAAACCTGCATTTTTTTAAACAATTTTTTGGACAGCAAAATGACTATAAAACGTGGATTTTTAAACAATATTTTGGACCACACCAAAACCATAAAACGTGGATTTTTTAAACAATTTTTTGGACCAAATAAAACGTCGATTTTTTAAACAATTTTTTGGACCAAATAAAACGTCGATTTTTTAAACAATTTTTTGGACCAAATAAAACGTCGATTTTTTAAACAATTTTTTGGACCAAATAAAACGTCGATTTTTTAAACAATTTTTTGGACCAAATAAAACGTCGATTTTTTAAACAATTTTTTGGACCAAATAAAACGTCGATTTTTTAAACAATTTTTTGGACCAAATAAAACGTCGATTTTTTAAACAATTTTTTTGACCACACAAAGACCATAAAACGTGGGTTTTTAAACAATTTTTTGGACCACACAAAAGCCATAAAACGTGGATTTTTTAAACAATTTTTTGGACCACACAAAGACCATAAAACGTGGATTATTTAAACATTTTTTGGACCACACAAAGACCATAAAACGTGGATTTTTTAAACAAGTTTTTGGACCACACAAAGACCATAAAACGTGGATTTTTTTAAACAAGTTTTTGGACCACACAAAGACCATAAAACGTGGATTTTTTAAACAAGTTTTTGGACCACACAAAGACCATAAAACGAGGATTTTTTAACCAATTTTTTGGACCACACAAAGACCATACAACGTGGATTTTTTTAAACAAGTTTTTGGACCACACAAAGACCATAAAACGTGGATTTTTTAAACAATTTTTTGGACCACACAAAGACCATAAAACGTGGATTTTTTAAACAATTTTTTGGACCACACAAAGACCATAAAACGTGGATTTTTAAACAGTTTTTTTGGACCACACAAAGACCATAAAACGTGGATTTTTTAAACAATTTTTTGGACCACACAAAGACCATAAAACGTGGATTTTTTAAACAATTTTTTGGACCACACAAAGACCATAAAACGTGGATTTTTTAAACAATTTTTTGGACCACACAAAGACCATAAAACGTGGATTTTTTAAACAATTTTTTGGACCACACAAAGACCATAAAACGTGGATTTTTTAAACAATTTTTTGGACCACACAAAGACCATAAAACGTGGATTTTTTAAACAATTTTTTGGACCACACAAAGACCATAAAACGTGGATTTTTTAAACAATTTTTTGGACCACACAAAGACAATAAAACGTGGATTTTTTAAACAATTTTTTGGACCACACAAAGACCATAAAACGTGGATTTTTTAAACAATTTTTTAGACCACACAATGACCATAAATCGCGGATTTTTTAAACAATTTTTTGGACCACAAAAACACCATAAAACTTGGATTTTTTAAAAAACTTTTTGGAAAGTCATGCCCGGTGAACTTTTGTATGGGAAAAGTCATCTCCGGTGAACTTTTGTATTGGGAAAGTCATGCCCGGTGAACTTTTGTATTGGGAAAGTCATGCCCGGTGAACTTTTGTATTGGGAAAGTCATGCCCGGTGAACTTTTGTATTGGGAAAGTCATCTCCGGTGAAATTTTGTATGGGAAAAGTCATCTCCGGTGAACTTTTGTATTGGGAAAGTCATGCCCGGTGAACTTTTGCATTGGGAAAGTCATGCCCGGTGAACTTTTGTATTGGGAAAGTCATCTCCGGTGAACTTTTGTATGGGAAAAGTCATCTCCGGTGAACTTTTTTACTGGGAAAGTCATGCCCGGTGAACTTTTGTATTGGGAAAGTCATGCCCGGTGAACTTTTGTATTGGGAAAGTCATGCCCGGTGAACTTTTGTATTGGGAAAGTCATGCCCGGTGAACTTTTGTATTGGGAAAGTCATCTCCGGTGAACTTTTGTATGGGAAAAGTCATCTCCGGTGAACTTTTGTATTGGGAAAGTCATGCCCGGTGAACTTGTGTATTGGGAAAGTCATGCCCGGTGAACTTTTGTATTGGGAAAGTCATGCCCGGTGAACTTTTGTATTGGGAAAGTCATCTCCGGTGAACTTTTGTATGGGAAAAGTCATCTCCGGTGAACTTTTGTGTTGGCAAAGTCATGCCCGGTGAACTTGTGTATTGGGAAAGTCATGCCCGGTGAACTTTTGTATTGGGAAAGTCATGCCCGGTGAACTTTTGTATTGGGAAAGTCATCTCCGGTGAACTTTTGTATGGGAAAAGTCATCTCCGGTGAACTTTTGTATTGGGAAAGTCGTGCCGGTGAACTTTTGTACTGGGAAAGTCATGCCCGGTGAACTTTTCTATTGGGAAAGTCATGCCCGGTGAACTTTTCTATTGGGAAAGTCATGCCCGGTGAACTTTTGTATTGGTAAAGTCATCTCCGGTGAACTTTTGTATTGGGAAAGTCATCTCCGGTGAACTTTTGTATGGGAAAAGTCATCTCCGGTGAACTTTTGTATTGGGAAAGTCATGCCCGGTGAACTTGTGTATTGGGAAAGTCATGCCCGGTGAACTTTTGTATTGGGAAAGTCATGCCCGGTGAACTTTTGTATTGGGAAAGTCATCTCCGGTGAACTTTTGTATGGGAAAAGTCATCTCCGTTGAAGTTTTGTGTTGGCAAAGTCATGCCCGGTGAACTTTTGTATTGGGAAAGTCATGCCCGGTGAACTTTTGTATTGGGAAAGTCATGCCCGGTGAACTTTTGTATTGGGAAAGTCATCTCCGGTGAACTTTTGTATTGGGAAAGTCGTGCCCGGTGAACTTTTGTATTGGGAAAGTCATGCCCGGTGAACTTTTCTATTGGGAAAGTCATGTCCGGTGAACTTTTGTATTGGGAAAGTCATGGCCGGTGAACTTTTGTATTGAGAAAGTCATGCCCAGTGAACTTTTGTACTGGGAAAGTCATGCCCGGTGAACTTTTGTATTGGGAAAGTCATGCCCGGTGAACTTTTGTATTGGGAAAGTCATGCCCGGTGAACTTTTGTATTGGGAAAGTCATCTCCGTTGAACTTTTGTATGGGAAAAGTCATCTCCGGTGAACTTTTGTATTGGGAAAGTCATGCCCGGTGAACTTTTGTATTGGGAAAGTCATCTCCGGTGAACTTTTGTATGGGAAAAGTCATCTCCGGTGAACTTTTGTATTGGGAAAGTCATGCCCGGTGAACTTTTGTATTGGGAAAGTCATGACCGGTGAACTTTTGTATTGTGAAAGTCATGCCCGGTGAACTTTTGTATTGGGAAAGTCGTGCCCGGTGAACTTTTATATTGGGAATGTCATGCCCGGGGAACTTTTCTATTGGGAAAGTCATCTCCGGTGAACTTTTGTATGGGAAAAGTCATGCCCGGTGAACTTTTGTATTGGGAAAGTCATGCCCGGTGAACTTTTGTATTGGGAAAGTCATGCCCGGTGAACTTTTGTATTGGGAAAGTCATGCCCGGTGAACTTTTCTATTGGGAAAGTCATGCCCGGTGAACTTTTCTATGGGAAAAGTCATCTCCGGTGAACTTTTGTATTGGGAAAGTCATGCCCGGTGAACTTTTGTATTGGGAAAGTCATCTTCGGTGAACTTTTGTATTGGGAAAGTCATGGCCGGTGAAATTTTGTATGGGAAAAGTCATCTCCGGTGAACTTTTGTATTGGGAAAGTCATGCCCGGTGAAATTTTGTATTGGGAAAGTCATGCCCGGTGAACTTTTGTATTGGGAAAGTCATCTCCGGTGAACTTTTGTATGGGAAAAGTCATCTCGGGTGAACTTTTGTATTGGGAAAGTCATGTCCGGTGAACTTTTGTATTGGGAAAGTCATGCCCGGTGAACTTTTGTATTGGGAAAGTCGTGCCCGGTGAACTTTTGTATTGGGAAAGTCATGCGCGGTGAACTTTTCTATTGGGAAAGTCATCTCCGGTGAACTTTTGTATTGGGAAAGTCATGCCCGGTGAACTTTTGTATTGGGAAAGTTATGCCCGGTGAACTTTTGTATTGGGAAAGTCATGCCCGGTGAACTTTTCTATTGGGAAAGTCATGCCGGGTGAACTTTTGTATTGGGAAAGTCATGCCCGGTGAACTTTTGTATTGGGAAAGTCATCTCCGGTGAACTTTTGTATTGGGAAAGTCGTGCCCGGTGAACTTTTGTATTGGGAAAGTCATGCCCGGTGAACTTTTGTATTGGGAAAGTCATGCCCGGTGAACTTTTGTATTGGGAAAGTCATGCCCGGTGAACTTTTGTATTGGAAAAGTCATGCCCGGTGAACTTTTCTATTGGGAAAGTCATCTCCGCTGATTTTTTCTATGGGAAAAGTCATCTCCGGTGAACTTTTGTATTGGGAAAGTCATGCCCGGTGAACTTTTGTATTGGGAAAGTCATCTCCGGTGAACTTTTGTATTGGGAAAGTCATGCCCGGTGAACTTTTGTATGGGAAAAGTCATCTCCGGTGAACTTTTGTATTGGGAAAGTCATGCCCGGTGAACTTTTGTATTGGGAAAGTCATGCCCGGTGAACTTTTGTATTGGGAAAGTCATCTCCGGTGAACTTTTGTATGGGAAAAGTCATCTCCGGTGAACTTTTGTATTGGGAAAGTCATGCCCGGTGAACTTTTGTATTGGGAAGTCATCTCCGGTGAACTTTTGTATTGGGAAAGTCATGCCCGGTGAACTTTTGTATTGGGAAAGTCATCTCCGGTGAACTTTTGTATTGGGAAAGTCATGCCCGGTGAACTTTTGTATTGGGAAAGTCATCTCCGGCGAACTTTTGTATTGGGAAAGTCATGCCCGGTGAACTTTTGTATTGGGAAAGTCATGCCCGGTGAACTTTTGTATTGGGAAAGTGATGCCCGGTGAACTTTTGTATTGGGAAAGTCATGCCCGGTGAACTTTTGTATTGGGAAAAACATCTCCGGTGAACTTTTGTATGGGAAAAGTCATCTCCGGTGAACTTTTGTATTGGGAAAGTCATGTCCGGTGAACTTTTGTATTGGGAAAGTCATGGCCGGTGAACTTTTGTATTGAGAAAGTCATGCCCGGTGAACTTTTGTACTGGGAAAGTCATGCCCGGTGAACTTTTGTATTGGGAAAGTCATGCCCGGTGAACTTTTGTATTGGGAAAGTCATGCCCGGTGAACTTTTGTATTGGGAAAGTCATCTCCGTTGAACTTTTGTATGGGAAAAGTCATCTCCGGTGAACTTTTGTATTGGGAAAGTCATGCCCGGTGAACTTTTGTATTGGGAAAGTCATCTCCGGTGAACTTTTGTATGGGAAAAGTCATCTCCGGTGAACTTTTGTATTGGGAAAGTCATGCCCGGTGAACTTTTGTATTGGGAAAGTCATGACCGGTGAACTTTTGTATTGGGAAAGTCATGCCCGGTGAACTTTTGTATTGGGAAAGTCGTGCCCGGTGAACTTTTATATTGGGAATGTCATGCCCGGTGAACTTTTCTATTGGGAAAGTCATCGCCGGTGAACTTTTGTATGGGAAAAGTCATCTCCGGTGAACTTTTGTATTGGGAAAGTCATGCCCGGTGAAATTTTGTATTGGGAAAGTCATGCCCGGTGAACTTTTGTATTGGGAAAGTCATCTCCGGTGAACTTTTGTATGGGAAAAGTCATCTCGGGTGAACTTTTGTATTGGGAAAGTCATGCCCGGTGAACTTTTGTATTGGGAAAGTCATGCCCGGTGAACTTTTCTATTGGGAAAGTCATGCCCGGTGAACTTTTCTATGGGAAAAGTCATCTCCGGTGAACTTTTGTATTGGGAAAGTCATGCCCGGTGAACTTTTGTATTGGGAAAGTCATCTTCGGTGAACTTTTGTATTGGGAAAGTCATGGTCGGTGAAATTTTGTATGGGAAAAGTCATCTCCGGTGAACTTTTGTATTGGGAAAGTCATGCCCGGTGAAATTTTGTATTGGGAAAGTCATGCCCGGTGAACTTTTGTATTGGGAAAGTCATCTCCGGTGAACTTTTGTATGGGAAAAGTCATCTCGGGTGAACTTTTGTATTGGGAAAGTCATGCCCGGTGAACTTTTGTATTGGGAAAGTCATGCCCGGTGAACTTTTGTATTGGGAAAGTCATGCCCGGTGAACTTTTGTATTGGGAAAGTCATGCCCGGTGAACTTTTCTATTGGGAAAGTCATGCCCGGTGAACTTTTCTATGGGAAAAGTCATCTCCGGTGAACTTTTGTATTGGGAAAGTCATGCCCGGTGAACTTTTGTATTGGGAAAGTCATCTTCGGTGAACTTTTGTATTGGGAAAGTCATGGTCGGTGAAATTTTGTATGGGAAAAGTCATCTCCGGTGAACTTTTGTATTGGGAAAGTCATGCCCGGTGAAATTTTGTATTGGGAAAGTCATGCCCGGTGAACTTTTGTATTGGGAAAGTCATCTCCGGTGAACTTTTGTATGGGAAAAGTCATCTCGGGTGAACTTTTGTATTGGGAAAGTCATGTCCGGTGAACTTTTGTATTGGGAAAGTCATGCCCGGTGAACTTTTGTATTGGGAAAGTCGTGCCCGGTGAACTTTTGTATTGGGAAAGTCATGCGCGGTGAACTTTTCTATTGGGAAAGTCATCTCCGGTGAACTTTTGTATTGGGAAAGTCATGCCCGGTGAACTTTTGTATTGGGAAAGTCATGCCCGGTGAACTTTTGTATTGGGAAAGTCATGCCCGGTGAACTTTTCTATTGGGAAAGTCATGCCGGGTGAACTTTTGTATTGGGAAAGTCATGCCCGGTGAACTTTTGTATTGGGAAAGTCATCTCCGGTGAACTTTTGTATTGGGAAAGTCGTGCCCGGTGAACTTTTGTATTGGGAAAGTCATGCCCGGTGAACTTTTGTATTGGAAAAGTCATGCCCGGTGAACTTTTGTATTGGGAAAGTCATGCCTGGTGAACTTTTGTATTGGGAAAGTCATGCCCGGTGAACTTTTCTATTGGGAAAGTCATCTCCGCTGATTTTTTCTATGGGAAAAGTCATCTCCGGTGAACTTTTGTATTGGGAAAGTCATGCCCGGTGAACTTTTGTATTGGGAAAGTCATCTCCGGTGAACTTTTGTATTGGGAAAGTCATGCCCGGTGAACTTTTGTATGGGAAAAGTCATCTCCGGTGAACTTTTGTATTGGGAAAGTCATGCCCGGTGAACTTTTGTATTGGGAAAGTCATGCCCGGTGAACTTTTGTATTGGGAAAGTCATCTCCGGTGAACTTTTGTATGGGAAAAGTCATCTCCGGTGAACTTTTGTATTGGGAAAGTCATGCCCGGTGAACTTTTGTATTGGGAAGTCATCTCCGGTGAACTTTTGTATTGGGAAAGTCATGCCCGGTGAACTTTTGTATTGGGAAAGTCATCTCCGGTGAACTTTTGTATTGGGAAAGTCATGCCCGGTGAACTTTTGTATTGGGAAAGTCATCTCCGGCGAACTTTTGTATTGGGAAAGTCATGCCCGGTGAACTTTTGTATTGGGAAAGTCATGCCCGGTGAACTTTTGTATTGGGAAAGTGATGCCCGGTGAACTTTTGTATTGGGAAAGTCATGCCCGGTGAACTTTTGTATTGGGAAAAACATCTCCGGTGAACTTTCGTATGGGAAAAGTCATCTCCGGTGAACTTTTGTATTGGGAAAGTCATGCCCGGTGAACTTTTGTATTGGGAAAGTCATCTCCGTTGAACTTTTGTATTGGGAAAGTCATGCCCGGTGAACTTTTGTATTGGGAAAGTCATGCCCGGTGAACTGTTGTATTGGGAAAGTCATGCCCGGTGAACTTTTGTATTGGGAAAGTCATGCCCGGTGAACTTTTGTATTGGGAAAGTCATGCCCGGTGAACTTTTGTATTGGGAAAGTCATGCCCCGTGAACTTTTGTATTGGGAAAGTCATCTCCGGTGAACTTTTGTATGGGAAAAGTCATCTCCGGTAAACTTTTGTATTGGGAAAGTCATGCCCGGTGAACTTTTGTATTGGGAAAGTCATGCCCGTTGAACTTTTGTATTGGGAAAGTCATGCCCGGTGAACTTTTGTATTGGGAAAGTCATGCCCGGTGAACTTTTGTATTGGGAAAGTCATGCCCGGTGAACTTTTGTATTGGGAAAGTCATGCCCGGTGAACTTTTGTATTGGGAAAGTCATCTCCGGTGAACTTTTGTATTGGGAAAGTCGTGCCCGGTGAACTTTTGTATTGGGAAAGCCATGCCCGGTGAACTTTTCTATTGGGAAAGTCATGCCCGGTGAACTTTTGTATTGGGAAAGTCATGCCCGGTGAACTTTTGTATTGGGAAAGTCATGCCCGGTGAACTTTTGTATTGGGAAAGTCATCTCTGGTGAACTTTTGTATTGGGAAAGTCATGCCCGGTGAACTTTTGTATTGGGAAAGTCATCTCCGGTGAACTTTTGTATGGGAAAAGTCATCTCCGGTGAACTTTTGTATTGGGAAAGTCATGCCCGGTGAACTTTTGTATTGGGAAAGTCATGCCCGGTTAACTTTTGTATTGGGAAAGTCATCTCCGGTGAACTTTTGTATGGGAAAAGTCATCTCCGGTGAACTTTTGTATTGGGAAAGTCATACCCGGTGAACTTTTGTATTGGGAAAGTCATCTCCGGTGAACTTTTGTATTGGGAAAGTCATGCCCGGTGAACTTTTGTATTGGGAAAGTCATGCCCGCTGAACTTTTGTATTGGGAAAGTCATGCCCGGTGAACTTTTGTATTGGGAAAGTCATGCCCGGTGAACTTTTGTATTGGGAAAGTCATGCCCGGTGAACTTTTGTATTGGGAAAGTCATGCCCGGTGAACTTTTGTATTGGGAAAGTCAAGCCCGGTGAACTTTTGTATTGGGAAAGTCATGCCCGGTGAACTTTTGTATTGGGAAAGTCGTGCCCGGTGAACTTTTGTATTGGGAAAATCATGCCCGGTGAACTTTTCTATTGGGAAAGTCATCTCCGGTGAACTTTTGTATTGGGAAAATCATGCCCGGTGAACTTTTCTATTGGGAAAGTCATCTCCGGTGAACTTTTGTATTGGGAAAGTCATGCCCGGTGAACTTTTGTATTGGGAAAGTCATGCCCGGTGAACTTTTGTATTGGGAAAGTCATGCCCGGTGAACTTTTGTATTGGGAAAGTCATGCCCGGTGAACTTTTGTATTGGGAAAGTCATGCCCGGTGAACTTTTGGAATGGGGAAAGTCGTGCCCGGTGAACTTTTGTATTGGGAAAGTCATGCCCGGTGAACTTTTGTATTGGGAAAGTCATGCCCGGTGAACCTTTGTATTGGGAAAGTCATCTCCGGTGAACTTTTGTATTGGGAAAGTCATGCCCGGTGAACTTTTGTATTGGGAAAGTCATGCCCGGTGAACTTTTGTATTGGGAAACTCATGCCCGGTGAACTTTTGTATTGGGAAAGTCATGCCCGGTGAACTTTTGTATTGGGAAAGTCATGCCCGGTGAACTTTTGTATTGGGAAAGTCATGCCCGGTGAACTTTTGTATTGGGAAAGTCATGCCCGGTGAACTTTTGTATTGGGAAAATCATGCCCGGTGAACCTTTGTATTGGGAAAGTCATGCCCGGTGAACTTTTGTATTGGGAAAGTCATGCCCGGTGAACTTTTGTATTGGGAAAGTCATGCCCGGTGAACTTTTGTATTGGGAAAGTCATGCCCGGTGAACCTTTGTATTGGGAAAGTCATGCCCGGTGAACTTTTGTATTGGGAAAGTCATGCCCGGTGAACTTTTGTATTGGGAAAGTCATGCCCGGTGAACTTTTGTATTGGGAAAGTCATGCCCGGTGAACTTTTGTATTGGGAAAGTCATGCCCGGTGAACTTTAGTATTGGGAAAGTCATGCCCGGTGAACTTTTGTATTGGGAAAGTCATGCCCGGTGAACTTTTGTATTGGGAAAGTCATGCCCGGTGAACTTTTGTATTGGGAAAGTCATGCCCGGTGAACTTTTGTATTGGGAAAGTCGTGCCCGGTGAACTTTTGTATTGGGAAAGTCATGCCCGGTGAACTTTTGTATTGGGAAAGTCATGTCCGGTGAACTTTTGTATTGGGAAAGTCATGCTCGGTGAACTTTTGTATTGGGAAAGTCATGCCCGGTGAACTTTTGTATTGGGAAAGTCATGTCCGGTGAACTTTTGTATTGGGAAAGTCATGCCCGGTGAACTTTTGTATTGGGAAAGTCATGCCCGGTGAACTTTTGTATTGGGAAAGTCATGTCCGGTGAACTTTTGTATTGGGAAAGTCATGCCCGGTGAACTTTTGTATTGGGAAAGTCATGCCCGGAGAACTTTTGTATTGGGAAAGTCATGCCCGGTGAACTTTTGTATTGGGAAAGTCATGCCCGGTGAACTTTTGTATTGGGAAAGTCATGCCCGGTGAACTTTTGTATTGGGAAAGTCATCTCCGGTGAACTTTTGTATTGGGAAAGTCATGCCCGGTGAACTTTTGTATTGGGAAAGTCATCTCCGGTGAACTTTTGTATGGGAAAAGTCATCTCCGGTGAACTTTTGTATTGGGAAAGTCATGCCCGGTGAACTTTTGTATTGGGAAAGTCATCTCCGGTGAACTTTTGTATTGGGAAAGTCATGCACGGTGAACTTTTGTATTGGGAAAGTCATGCCCGGTGAACTTTTGTATTGGGAAAGTCATCTCCGGTGAACTTTTGTATCGGAAAAGTCATCTCCGGTGAACTTTTGTATTGGGAAAGTCATGCCCGGTGAACTTTTGTATTGGGAAAGTCATCTCCGGTGAACTTTTGTATTGGGAAAGTCATGCCCGGTGAACTTTTGTATTGGGAAAGTCATGCCCGGTGAACTTTTGTATTGGGAAAGTCATGCCCGGTGAACTTTTGTATTGGGAAAGTCATGCCCGGTGAACTTTTGTATTGGGAAAGTCATCTCCGGTGAACTTTTGTATTGGGAAAGTCATGCCCGGTGAACTTTTGTATTGGGAAAGTCGTGCCCGGTGAACTTTTGTATTGGGAAAATCATGCCCGGTGAACTTTTCTATTGGGAAAGTCATCTCCGGTGAACTTTTGTAATGGGAAAGTCATGCCCGGTGAACTTTTGTATTGGGAAAGTCATGCCCGGTGAACTTTTGTATTGGGAAAGTCATGCCCGGTGAACTTTTGTATTGGGAAAGTCATGCCCGGTGAACTTTTGTATTGGGAAAGTCATCTCCGGTGAACTTTTGTATTGGGAAAGTCATGCTCGGTGAACTTTTGTATTGGGAAAATCATGCCCGGTGAACTTTTGTATTGGGAAAGTCATGCCCGGTGAACTTTTGTATTGGGAAAGTCATGCCCGGTGAACTTTTGTATTGGGAAAGTCATGCCCGGTGAACCTTTGTATTGGGAAAGTCATGCCCGGTGAACTTTTGTATTGGGAAAGTCATGCCCGCTGAACTTTTGTATTGGGAAAGTCATGCCCGGTGAACTTTTGTATTGGGAAAGTCATGCCCGGTGAACTTTTGTATTGGGAAAGTCATGCCCGGTGAACTTTAGTATTGGGAAAGTCATGCCCGGTGAACTTTTGTATTGGGAAAGTCATGCCCGGTGAACTTTTGTATTGGGAAAGTCATGCCCGGTGAACTTTTGTATTGCGAAAGTCATGCCCGGTGAACTTTTGTATTGGGAAATCGTGCCCGGTGAACTTTTGTATTGGGAAAGTCATGCCCGGTGAACTTTTGTATTGGGAAAGTCATGTCCGGTGAACTTTTGTATTGGGAAAGTCATGCCCGGTGAACTTTTGTATTGGGAAAGTCATGCCCGGTGAACTTTTGTATTGGGAAAGTCATGTCCGGTGAACTTTTGTATTGGGAAAGTCATGCCCGGTGAACTTTTGTATTGGGAAAGTCATGCCCGGTGAACTTTTGTATTGGGAAAGTCATGTCCGGTGAACTTTTGTATTGGGAAAGTCATGCCCGGTGAACTTTTGTATTGGGAAAGTCATGCCCGGTGAACTTTTGTATTGGGAAAGTCATGCCCGGTGAACTTTTGTATTGGGAAAGTCATCTCCGGTGAACTTTTGTATTGGGAAAGTCATGCCCGGTGAACTTTTGTATTGGGAAAGTCATGCCCGGTGAACTTTTGTATTGGGAAAGTCATGCCCGGTGAACTTTTGTATTGGGAAAGTCATGCCCGGTGAACTTTTGTATTGGGAAAGTCATGCCCGGTGAACTTTTGTATTGGGAAAGTCATCTCCGGTGAACTTTTGTATTGGGAAAGTCATGCCCGGTGAACTTTTGTATTGGGAAAGTCATGCCCGGTGAACTTTTGTATTGGGAAAGTCATCTCCGGTGAACTTTTGTATGGGAAAAGTCATCTCCGGTGAACTTTTGTATTGGGAAAGTCATGCCCGGTGAACTTTTGTATTGGGAAAGTCATCTCCGGTGAACTTTTGTATTGGGAAAGTCATGCCCGGTGAACTTTTGTATTGGGAAAGTCATGCCCGGTGAACTTTTGTATTGGGAAAGTCATGCCCGGTGAACTTTTGTATTGGGAAAGTCATGCCCGGTGAACTTTTGTATTGGGAAAGTCATCTCCGGTGAACTTTTGTATTGGGAAAGTCATGCCCGGTGAACTTTTGTATTGGGAAAGTCATGCCCGGTGAACTTTTGTATTGGGAAAGTCATGCCCGGTGAACTTTTGTATTGGGAAAGTCATGCCCGGTGAACTTTTGTATTGGGAAAGTCATCTCCGGTGAACTTTTGTATTGGGAAAGTCATCTCCGGTGAACTTTTCTATGGAAAAAGTCATCTCCGGTGAACTTTTGTATTGGGAAAGTCATTCCCGGCTAACTTTTGTATTGGGAAAGTCATGCCCGGTGAACTTTTGTATTGGGAAAGTCATCTCCGGTGAACTTTTGTATTGGGAAAGTCGTGCCCGGTGAACTTTTGTATTGGGAAAGTCATGCCCGGTGAACTTTTCTATTGGAAAGTCATGCCCGGTGAACTTTTGTATTGGGAAAGTCATGCCCGGTGAACTTTTGTATTGGGAAAGTCATCTCCGGTGAACTTTTATATGGGAAAAGTCATCTCCGGTGAACTTTTGTATTGGGAAAGTCATGCCCGGTGAACTTTTGTATTGGGAAAGTCATGCCCGGTGAACTTTTGTATTGGGAAAGTCATGCCCGGTGAACTTTTGTATTGGGAAAGTCATGCCCGGTGAACTTTTGTATTGGGAAAGTCATGCCCGGTGAACTTTTGTATTGGGAAAGTCATGCCCGGTGAACTTTTGTATTGGGAAAGTCATGCCCGGTGAACTTTAGTATTGGGAAAGTCATGCCCGGTGAACTTTTGTATTGGGAAAGTCATGCCCGGTGAACTTTTGTATTGGGAAAGTCATGCCCGGTGAACTTTTGTATTGGGAAAGTCATGCCCGGTGAACTTTTGTATTGGGAAAGTCGTGCCCGGTGAACTTTTATATTGGGAAAGTCATGGCCGGTGAACTTTTGTATTGGGAAAGTCATGCCCGGTGAACTTTTGTATTGGGAAAGTCATGTCCGGTGAACTTTTGTATTGGGAAAGTCATGCCCGGTGAACTTTTGTATTGGGAAAGTCATGCCCGGTGAACTTTTGTATTGGGAAAGTCATGTCCGGTGAACTTTTGTATTGGGAAAGTCATGCCCGGTGAACTTTTGTATTGGGAAAGTCATCTCCGGTGAACTTTTGTATTGGGAAAGTCATGCCCGGTGAACTTTTGTATTGGAAAGTCATGCCCGGTGAACTTTTGTATTGGGAAAGTCATGCCCGGTGAACTTTTGTATTGGGAAAGTCATGCCCGGTGAACTTTTGTATTGGGAAAGTCATGCCCGGTGAACTTTTGTATTGGGAAAGTCATCTCCGGTGAACTTTTGTATTGGGAAAGTCATGCCCGGTGAACTTTTGTATTGGGAAAGTCATGCCCGGTGAACTTTTGTATTGGGAAAGTCATCTCCGGTGAACTTTTGTATGGGAAAAGTCATCTCCGGTGAACTTTTGTATTGGGAAAGTCATGCCCGGTGAACTTTTGTATTGGGAAAGTCATCTCCGGTGAACTTTTGTATTGGGAAAGTCATGCCCGGTGAACTTTTGTATTGGGAAAGTCATGCCCGGTGAACTTTTGTATTGGGAAAGTCATGCCCGGTGAACTTTTGTATTGGGAAAGTCATCTCCGGTGAACTTTTGTATTGGGAAAGTCATGTCCGGTGAACTTTTGTATTGGGAAAGTCATGCCCGGTGAACTTTTGTATTGGGAAAGTCATGCCCGGTGAACTTTTGTATTGGGAAAGTCATCTCCGGTGAACTTTTGTATTGGGAAAGTCCATCTCCGGTGAACTTTTCTATGGAAAAAGTCATCTCCGGTGAACTTTTGTATTGGGAAAGTCATGCCCGGTGAACTTTTGTATTGGGAAAGTCATGCCCGGTGAACTTTTGTACTGGGAAAGTCATGCCCGGTGAACTTTTGTATTGGGAAAGTCATGCCCGGTGAACTTTTGTATTGGGAAAGTCATGCCCGGTGAACTTTTGTATTGGGAAAGTCATCTCCGGTGAACTTTTGTATTGGGAAAGTCATCTCCGGTGAACTTTTCTATGGAAAAAGTCATCTCCGGTGAACTTTTGTATTGGGAAAGTCATGCCCGGTGAACTTTTGTATTGGGAAAGTCATGCCCGGTGAACTTTTGTATTGGGAAAGTCATCTCCGGTGAACTTTTGTATTGGGAAAGTCATGCCCGGTGAACTTTTGTATTGGGAAAGTCATGCCCGGTGAACTTTTGTATTGGGAAAGTCATGCCCGGTGAACTTTTGTATTGGGAAAGTCATCTCCGGTGAACTTTTGTATTGGGAAAGTCATCTCCGGTGAACTTTTCTATGGAAAAAGTCATCTCCGGTGAACTTTTGTATTGGGAAAGTCATGCCCGGCGAACTTTTGTATTGGGAAAGTCATGCCCGGTGAACTTTTGTATTGGGAAAGTCATCTCCGGTGAACTTTTGTATTGGGAAAGTCGTGCCCGGTGAACTTTTGTATTGGGAAAGTCATGCCCGGTGAACTTTTCTATTGGGAAAGTCATGCTCGGTGAACTTTTGTATTGGGAAAGTCATGCCCGGTGAACTTTTGTATTGGGAAAGTCATCTCCGGTGAACTTTTGTATGGGAAAAGTCATCTCCGGTGAACTTTTGTATTGGGAAAGTCATGCCCGGTGAACTTTTGTATTGGGAAAGTCATGCCCGGTGAACTTTTGTATTGGGAAAGTCATGCCCGGTGAACTTTTGTATTGGGAAAGTCATGCCCGGTGAACTTTTGTACTGGGAAAGTCATGCCCGGTGAACTTTTGTATTGGGAAAGTCATGCCCGGTGAACTTTTGTATTGGGAAAGTCATGCCCGGTGAACTTTTGTATTGGGAAAGTCAAGCCCGGTGAACTTTTGTATTGGGAAAGTCATGCCCGGTGAACTTTTGTATTGGGAAAGTCGTGCCCGGTGAAATTTTGTATTGGGAAAGTCATGCCCGGTGAACTTTTGTATTGGGAAAGTCATGTCCGGTGAACTTTTGTATTGGGAAAGTCATGCCCGGTGAACTTTTGTATTGGGAAAGTCATGCCCGGTGAACTTTTGTATTGGGAAAGTCATGCCCGTTGAACTTTTCTATTGGGAAAGTCATGCCCGGTGAACTTTTGTATTGGGAAAGTCATGCCCGGTGAACTTTTGTATTGGGAAAGTCATGCCCGGTGAACTTTTGTATTGGGAAAGTCATGCCCGGTGAACTTTTGTATTGGGAAAGTCGTGCCCGGTGAACTTTTGTATTGGGAAAGTCATGCCCGGTGAACTTTTGTATTGGGAAAGTCATGCCCGATGAACTTTTGTATTGGGAAAGTCATGCCCGGTGAACTTTTGTATTGGGAAAGTCATGCCCGGTGAACTTTTGTATTGGGAAAGTCATGCCCGGTGAACTTTTGTATTGGGAAAGTCATTCCCGGTGAACTTTTGTATTGGGAAAGTCATGCCCGGTGAACTTTTGTATTGGGAAAGTCATCTTCGGTGAACATTTGTATTGGGAAAGTCATGCCCGGTGAACTTTTGTATTGGGAAAGTCATGCCCGGTGAACTTTTGTATTGGGAAAGTCATGCCCGGTGAACTTTTGTATTGGGAAAGTCATGCCCGGTGAACTTTTGTATTGGGAAAGTCATGCCCGGTGAACCTTTGTATTGGGAAAGTCATCTCCGGTGAACTTTTGTATTGGGAAAGTCATGCCCGGTGAACTTTTGTATTGGGAAAGTCATGCCCGGTGAACTTTTGTATTGGGAAAGTCATGCCCGGTGAACTTTTGTATTGGGAAAGTCATGCCCGGTGAACTTTTGTATTGGGAAAGTCATGCCCGGTGAACTTTTGTATTGGGAAAGTCATGCCCGGTGAACTTTTGTATTGGGAAAGTCATGCCCGGTGAACTTTTGTATTGGGAAAGTCATGCCCGATGAACTTTTGTATTGGGAAAGTCATGCCCGGTGAACTTTTGTATTGGGAAAGTCATGCCCGGTGAACTTTTGTATTGGGAAAGTCATGCCCGGTGAACTTTTGTATTGGGAAAGTCATGCCCGGTGAACTTTTGTATTGGGAAAGTCATGCCCGGTGAACTTTTGTATTGGGAAAGTCATCTCCGGTGAACTTTTGTATTGGGAAAGTCATGCCCGGTGAACTTTTGTATTGGGAAAGTCATGCCCGGTGAACTTTTGTATTGGGAAAGTCATGCCCGGTGAACTTTTGTATTGGGAAAGTCATGCCCGGTGAACTTTTGTATTGGGAAAGTCATGCCCGGTGAACCTTTGTATTGGGAAAATCATCTCCGGTGAACTTTTGTATTGGGAAAGTCATGCCCGGTGAACTTTTGTATTGGGAAAGTCATGCCCGGTGAACTTTTGTATTGGGAAAGTCATGCCCGGTGAACTTTTGTATTGGGAAAGTCATGCCCGGTGAACTTTTGTATTGGGAAAGTCATGCCCGGTGAACTTTTGTATTGGGGAAGTCATGCCCGGTGAACTTTTGTATTGGGAAAGTCATGCCCGGTGAACTTTTGTATTGGGAAAGTCATGCCCGGTGAACTTTTGTATTGGGAAAGTCATGCCCGGTGAACTTTTGTATTGGGAAAGTCGTGCCCGGTGAACTTTTGTATTGGGAAAGTCATGCCCGGTGAACTTTTGTATTGGGAAAGTCATGTCCGGTGAACTTTTGTATTGGGAAAGTCATGCCCGGTGAACTTTTGTATTGGGAAAGTCATGCCCGGTGAACTTTTGTATTGGGAAAGTCATGCCCGGTGAACTTTTGTATTGGGAAAGTCATGCCCGGTGAACTTTTGTATTGGGAAAGTCATGCCCGGTGAACTTTTGTATTGGGAAAGTCATCTCCGGTGAACTTTTGTATTGGGAAAGTCATGCCCGGTGAACTTTTGTATTGGGAAAGTCATGCCCGGTGAACTTTTGTATTGGGAAAGTCATGCCCGGTGAACTTTTGTATTGGGAAAGTCATGCCCGGTGAACTTTTGTATTGGGAAAGTCATGCCCGGTGAACTTTTGTATTGGGAAAGTCATCTCCGGTGAACTTTTGTATTGGGAAAGTCGTGCCCGGTGAACTTTTGTATTGGGAAAGTCATGCCCGGTGAACTTTTCTATTGGGAAAGTCATGCCCGGTGAACTTTTGTATTGGGAAAGTCATGCCCGGTGAACTTTTGTATTGGGAAAGTCATCTCCGGTGAACTTTTGTATTGGGAAAGTCGTGCCCGGTGATCTTTTGTATTGGGAAAGTCATCTCCGGTGAACTTTTCTATGGAAAAAGTCATCTCCGGTGAACTTTTGTATTGGGAAAGTCATGCCCGGCGAACTTTTGTATTGGAAAAGTCATGCCCGGTGAACTTTTGTATTGGGAAAGTCATCTCCGGTGAACTTTTGTATTGGGAAAGTCGTGCCCGGTGAACTTTTGTATTGGGAAAGTCATGCCCGGTGAACTTTTGTATTGGGAAAGTCATGCCCGGTGAACTTTTGTATTGGGAAAGTCATGCCCGGTGAAATTTTGTATTGGGAAAGTCATCTCCGGTGAACTTTTATATGGGAAAAGTCATCTCCGGTGAACTTTTGTATTGGAAAGTCATGCCCGGTGAACTTTTGTATTGGGAAAGTCATGCCCGGTGAACTTTTGTATTGGGAAAGTCATCTCCGGTGAACTTTTGTATGGGAAAAGTCATCTCCGGTGAACTTTTGTATTGGGAAAGTCATGCCCGGTGAACTTTTGTATTGGGAAAGTCATGCCCGGTGAACTTTTGTATTGGGAAAGTCATGCCCGGTGAACTTTTGTATTGGGAAAGTCATGCCCGGTGAACTTTTGTACTGGGAAAGTCATGCCCGGTGAACTTTTGTATTGGGAAAGTCATGCCCGGTGAACTTTTGTATTGGGAAAGTCATGCCCGGTGAACTTTTGTATTGGGAAAGTCAAGCCCGGTGAACTTTTGTATTGGGAAAGTCATGCCCGGTGAACTTTTGTATTGGGAAAATCGTGCCCGGTGAACTTTTGTATTGGGAAAGTCATGCCCGGTGAACTTTTGTATTGGGAAAGTCATCTCCGGTGAACTTTTGTATTGGGAAAGTCATGCCCGGTGAACTTTTGTATTGGGAAAGTCATGCCCGGTGAACTTTTGTATTGGGAAAGTCATGCCCGGTGAACTTTTCTATTGGGAAAGTCATGCCCGGTGAACTTTTGTATTGGGAAAGTCATGCCCGGTGAACTTTTGTATTGGGAAAGTCATGCCCGGTGAACTTTGCATTGGGAAAGTCATGCCCGGTGAACTTTTGTATTGGGAAAGTCGTGCCCGGTGAACTTTTGTATTGGAAAAGTCATGCCCGGTGAACTTTTGTATTGGGAAAGTCATGCCCGATGAACTTTTGTATTGGGAAAGTCATGCCCGGTGAACTTTTGTATTGGGAAAGTCATGCCCGGTGAACTTTTGTATTGGGAAAGTCATGCCCGGTGAACTTTTGTATTGGGAAAGTCATGCCCGGTGAACTTTTGTATTGGGAAAGTCATGCCCGGTGAACTTTTGTATTGGGAAAGTCATGCCCGGTGAACTTTTGTATTGGGAAAGTCATCTCCGGTGAACATTTGTATTGGGAAAGTCATGCCCAGTGAACTTTTGTATTGGGAAAGTCATGCCCGGTGAACTTTTGTATTGGGAAAGTCATGCCCGGTGAACTTTTGTATTGGGAAAGTCATGCCCGGTGAACTTTTGTATTGGGAAAG